>NW_028122146.1:0-55686 GCF_965194805.1 Balaenoptera borealis | reverse complement strand
TTGAGAAAAAAGGAAGTTCTCTAACCAGAAGGGCTCCAGATGAGGCTGTGAGGTTGGATAACCCCTGAAGGGTTGTGGCAAAGTCAGCACTGTCTTCTGAGCTTGGTGACATATGGGTTAGGATAGACTGAGAAAGACTGCCTTAAAAAATTCTCAACCTATAGGTTGATAGAGAGATATACTTTATTATATATTTGATATACATATATAAAACTTTTATATTACATCATAATATTATTTATGTATTCATATACATATATAAAGATTTGAATATATACTTTTCAGAATTAAATAATCCCATTTTAAGTATGCATGAAAGAACAATTTGATTGAGTAGACCGTATCACCTGTTTTTCATCTACGGCCAACATTAAAAATACAAAGCTGGTGCATAAACAAGGTCAAGGAAGAAGCTAGTCATCTAATCTTCCTGTCCAGCATCAGTGTTATGATATGTTGCAGCTGAAGGTCTGGGCGAGTCATCTGCACTGCATTGTATCTTAAACACCTCCTGGCATTTTCCACTTCTCTCTCCAGGTCTTCTAACAGGAATCGACATGAAAGGGTAGCATGTAAGTGACTGCACTGTGGAGTTTCTAATTATGATCAGGAAGGGCACACAATTTACAAAGATATCTTCAGGGTTTATCACAGACTTTATTTCATCTTGCCATTTGGACAGCCCCTGATCATCTCTTCCCATGAGGATAAAATCTTAGAATCCCAAATGATCTTGTAGGACCCTATTCCTATAGTTTTTAAACTGTATTCTACAGAGGTCTAGTATTGAGAGGGGGACTCAGGTCCTTAAGTGGCGAGGGTGCAAGAGGGATAGGGTGAAGAACGCAGCTGGGACTCAGGCCCTGGGAGCAAACATCAACCGGGGTAATTATGCTTTATTCTCTTGTAGATATTAGGGCTCAAGGGGAGATTCTGCTTGATAAAAAGTGGATGGCTTTTCTAAGAAAAGGGGTTTAGAATTACAATGCAGACCTGCCTTCTCATTGTACAGACAAGAAACTGAGGCTCAAAGACATCAAGGGTATTCTCCTTGGGTCACCCACCTCATCCATGGTAAAGCCAGGACTATGATCCAGTACTATGGTCTGGACTAGGGGTCTTCCCACCATATGTTGCTGTTGATGAAACACGGAAACTTAGTCTCAGGTTTGGGCACTCGGGAAATCCCCATGGTGATAATGATGCTAGATAATGCTTACGAGTTCCTACTATGTGGCCAGTGCCTCAAAGACAATATCTGATTTAATCCTCACAGCAGTGCTCCAAGTTAGGAGCTCTTATTAATCCCATTTTACAGTTGAGGAAATGATGTTCAAAGACATTAAATCACTTGCTGGACATCACACAGCTTCTAGGCAGTAGAGGTTGGATTTGAACCCAGGTGGCCTTAATCCAGAGGCCTCAGCATTAATCTCTGCTCTCTTGCCTTCCTACACTCCAGACTTCTCCCGGAGGACAGATACTATCAGATTATTTTATCTAACTTTACCGTATGTTTTTTACCAACATAGCAATATCCAGCAACCTTTCCTTTACTGAATGTTCTACTTCTATAGTGCTATGCTATTATGTAGCATGGCCTTGATGAAGATAATAACCCTTCCTGTATCAAAATGGTTAATCTTCATTAATTTCTACTCATTAGTTAAAGGCTGGTGTAATTTAGAGAAAGTCTAAATTATAGAATACGTTTTATTTTATTACTTTTTTTTTTTTTTATTTTATTACTTTTAAACACATAACTTAACAAAATTATTTAAGAATGCTCCCTTCCGGGACTCACTTCAGTGATTTGTTATTATCATTGATACTATTTATATGTAAAGGAAAGGAAAGCTTAATATGAGCACCTTGCTTGTTCTTCTCCATTCTAACTAATCCTGCCCCGGAACCTCTGTAAATGGCCTTATTATCTCTCACCAGACCGACTATGATGACCTCCAAACTCACTGCCCTGAGCCTCGCTCATCATGTTTTTTCTATGTAACTTTCTTAATGACTACTGTTAAAATTCAGCATTAGGGACTTCCCTGGTGATCCAGTGGTTGAGATTCTGCACTTCCACTGCGGGGGGTGTGGGTTCGATCCCTGATCAGGGAACCGGGATCCTGCATGCCTCGTGGTGCAGCCAAAAAAAGAAAAAAAAAAGAAAAAAAAAAAAAAATCAGCATTAAAGCACACCATGAGCGATGATCCACACCCCCACCTGCATCAGTGCTTAATCTCTCCACCACCCTTTCCTATCCTTCCCTGAAAGCCCCAGCTAAATGGCTGACCCACTGGTCTCTCAGATTCTTGGCTGTTTCCATAGCCCTGCGTGGGGTTAACTCCAGCAAGGACCACCTATTCCCAGTGTGCTCACCTCCTGGAAATCTTCCTGGGTTCTGTGAATGAAAAAATGTTGCCTGCCATATCAGTAAACAAAGGATGTTGCAGCCATCAAGGCACTACAGTTGTCCCCAGTGGTGAGCCTGAGGGAACTCAGGATGGAAGCAAACAGGGTGCCCACCATCAAGCCCTCAGCCGCTGCAGCAGTCCCCAGTGGTGCACCCTGAAGGGACTCAGGATGGGAAAGAATGGGAAGCTGGCCCTAGATAGCTAAAGTGCATATCAAAGGGATGATTTCAATGAGCCCAGACTCTTGCATCTTCCCATACATAGAAAAGTGCTAAATTCAGTAAGATGTCTGGTTTTCTTTAATTAACAATAATCTTTTCATGCTCTGACTCCCTGGTCTTTGCTGCAAAACTCCTGTATATCCTGGCTCCTCCCTGATCTCTTCAGACCTGGGAAGTCCTCAGAAAGCCCGCCAAATAAAACATAATTCTCAACTTGTAGGCTGTGCGTTTTTTTTTCCGTTGATAGTTCCAGCTCTCAACCATCATCAGTTTCTCTAGTGAAATTTCCTAGGGCTTTGCCCCTCCCTGGGGGCTGCCCTCATATTCAGCTTCATGTAGATCATGTGTTTACGTATCTTACTTCCTCTGCTATACTCTAAGCTCCATGAGGGCAGCCATCTTTACAGTCCTGCCACCTGGGTACATAGTAAATGCTTATTGAGTGACTAGGATTCTGGGCAGCTGTGTGCGTATAGGGGGGGCAAAGGATGCTTGGCAAGAAAAAGGAGTCAGGGGAGACAATAGCAAGTCTAAGGGGTACCACCCACATGAGAATTCCTTGGGGTGCCGAATAAACACATAGATTCTCTAACAGGAGAATTCATTCAACAGGACATTGAGTGAAAGGATGACTGGCTGCAGTGTGGTCAGGAGGTAGAACCAGAGGTCAGGCGCGTTATGCCTCTTCTGAGCGAGGGGACACCTCTCCTGCCTCTGGCCAAGCTCAGCTCATCATCCTGAGGGGATGCTCTTTCCAGCATCATTCTGTCTGGATGACACAGCCCCCTGATTGTCCCTCCTAACACCTGACCCTAGTTGGGGAACTGAAGAAGGGATGAGTCCTAGAGTCTGCCCTCATACAAGGAACCCTGCAAGGCCTCTGCTTGTGGCGATGGACCAAAAAAACCTGCCTTCATCACACGCTTAGCTGGAAATGATTTTTAGTGGGTGGTGTCTGGGCTCATTAAAATGAACCTGGCGTATCCATAACTTGTCTTACCCAGCAACAACCAACCCCTCAGAAATCTGTGCAGGCAACTAAGGATTTTAAAACTACTAGTAACCCCCCTCAATATCCACTCTCCCTGCCAAATGGTTGAGATTCCAGGCCAGCTGGGTGTCTGCTTATTTACATATTTAATCTAGTAGGAAGTCTTTATATGTCCCTCCTCAGCTTTCTCTTTTCCAGGATAAATAACCCCCATATCCTCCATCCATAAGCCCCAATTTTACAACCTTTTAATCATTTTTGTGACTCCCTCATGAATCTTCTTTAGCCCCTATTTAAGCGTTATCTCAATTTAACAGACATGCTATGCAGGCAATTAGGAGAGAGGAATCCCTTAGAACCTGGGAACATCTTAGTCCCAATTTGGATCTGAGTCTCTCTCTCTTTGTAAGGGTCATATGGAGGATTCTCATCTCCTTTCCTCCTGACAAACGGACTCAGGGTGGGCTGTCAATTTTGCTTTTTCACAAGATGTTCTTCCAAGGTTTCGAAGAACCAATTCCTATCAGGGCAGGAGCCGAAGGACACACCTGAGCCCAGGAGGGAATTCTTTCTCAAATGGGTTTTATGTGTGCAATTTTGGTGCATGGGGACTGCAGGGGTCTACTGTTGGCTGGAGAGAGCTGTCAGCAACCTTGAACCCCAAGCTTCCAGGGGACTTGAGGAGGCCAGGCACTGTCTGACAGCTTGGGCAGAGTCTGCCAGGCTGGCCTGCTGCTCTGTGTCCTGTGATCTTATCTGACCTTTTCTGGAAGGCCATTTCCTTATCTGCCTTCAGGCCGGGCCAAAAAACTGAGCCACTAGCAGACTGGGGAGAGGCTGGCTCTTGAGTTTTCAACACCATGTAGCAGCCAATACATGGCTTAGCTGCCACCAAATATCCCGTAAAAGGCACCCAGTAAAATTATGACACAACTAAGGGAGAAAGGGCATTTCTGGGGTTCTTACATTGGGAATTTTCTAACTAGGAATGTTGTGAGAGCAGAATAGAAGAAAGGAGGTGGAGCTGACTGAGGCTGTAACTTGTCATTTTGCAAAGACAAAACCCCATCATCACCTTTCCGTGCTGCGCGTCGCATCGGTGTCCTCTCGTGGTTCTGATCTCTTCTGGGCTGCATTTTCCCCCTTCCTCAGTGTGGCCTGATATTTCCCAGGGACGCATTTGACAGGGTGCAAACAGCAGGGATGTATATCTGAGCAAACGTTTGCAAATATAGACATTCCTGTTTTGCTACCATGTCAACAATTTCAAGGTGAAACCCCCATCAGTCCAGCAGCTGATCTGGCGAGGGAGCTTCTTGTTGTGTGCAAAAATCAAATAAAATCCTTTGGGGCTTTTCTTAGGCAGCATCGCATGTAGCTCTGGCCTGAAGATCAATAAAGCAGAACCTACTCTTCATTACACGTTAATAATGTGCAAGCAGAAACCAGAGCGGAGAGCAGGCCTCTCTGTCTCCCCACAGAAAGACGGCCTGACTTTGTTGTAAGCGGCACGGGATTGTGCTGATTATGGCCGCGCAACTTGTTTGCAGCCGCAATTGCCTTTCAGCCTGTGAGTCTCAGAACTAGAGTGCTTTCTGCATCGTGGAGAGCTACTCGTGGCACTCATGGCATCTTTAGAAAAGCCATATCCTGGCTTAAAGTGCTCCATAAAGCTCATTAACCGGGCATTAACCGAGTGAGTTAATAACAATTAATAATCGAGAGACTGAAGCTGTGATACCTCAGGAATGAACTTAGTGAGGGTTCTAAGTTCCCAGTGCTGCCTGAAGCCAGGCCTTTGGGTGACTTTGGAGCTAGACATGGCAGAAAGGGTTTGGGACTCTGTATTAGTGTGATAGGGCTGCTGGAACAAAGTCCCACAAACTAGGTGGCTTAAAACAACAGAAACTTATTCTCTCACAGTTCTGGTGGCAACAAAGTCTGAAATCAAGGTACAGCTTCCCCTGCAATCCAAATTGAGCGTTCCTGTGAAACCATTCCTAAGCTGAAATGGCATAAAGCAAAGAAGGAATTACCTTAGGGCACATCTTGCACAAACGATGAACAGAATAAATCGAGATAAAGCACAGATGCTCACGGACACAGTTCAAAGCTATGACGGCTCCATGCTGAGATGCTGGGTGCAGTTCTCGGGGAAGGAGCTTGGTGGCACCACTCTTGCTGTCGCGGTGCGCTGCCTCAATAACCACTCGCCGCAAAACAAATGCTGAATACTATTCTCAATTTTCGCCTTGTTTTGTGAAAGTGAAAATCCTCTTCAAATTTCTTTATGTTGGGGAAGACAGGTACTAATGTAGGTTTTTCATAAAAGAGAAGTGGTGTAAAGCAAACTTTTGAAAAGAGGGGGATTCCTGTATCAGCAAGGCCACACTCTCCCTGAAGGCTTTAGGGGAGAATCTGTCCCATGCCTCTCTCCTAGCTTCTTGTGTTGCCGGCAATTCGTGGCATTCCTTTGCTTGCAGGCACATTACTCCAGTCTCTGCTCCATCACCATGTACGCCCTGGTATGTCCACATTGGGTGCATATGGCCAGTGTCTGTTCAAATGCTGTAACAATTTTTAAATATTCTGAGTACTGTCCATGCCAAGGTCAGTACCTCTTTCACTGGGCAGCTGTGAAGAGTAAATCAGATATTCCGTAGGAAAGCTCTTTGCAATGTGTGAAGTCCTGTGTGAAGGTTTTTGCTGTTTTGTTGCTGGGGAGGTTTCAGGTTGAATCCGTTAAGACAGAAAGATTCAAGCCCTGGCGCCTGCTCTCAGAGGTCTCCATGAGTAGAGCACTCTTAAATCACTGCCATCAGCCTGTAATATAATTTTGGCCTGAGGCTTTCTGGGACAGACGGTATGGAGAGATTCATACTGTTATTGAAGGCTTAAAGCTTGGGAATTAAAAGTCTGCATTTTTCTTGGAGTCAGGCAGTCCTGGTTCAAGTCCTGGCTCTATCACTGACTGCTGAATGGCCTTGGGTGGGTCCCTGAGCCTCTCTAAGTCTCTGTTTCCTCATCTGTAAAATGAGGTAATAACACTTAGGTCACAGGTTACATGAGGAGTGAATGCAGTGATAGACACAGAGTAGGGTCCAGTGCTTCCTCTGTTTTTAAGCGTTTGAGTAAGTATACGTCGTACTGTATTTTTTCAAAGGGCTTTTGGGTCTCACTGGCCAGGGCTTTGTGAACCATTGCTTGAGCCAGTCACAGTGGGTGGCAATCTACAAGTTATTGATTTACCTTGCACAGTGGTTCTTAAACCCAACACCTGGGCCCCACTGAGCTTTCCCAGATGTGTTTTCAGTAGAGCAATCCGGTCTAGGAGAACCGGTTTGGAATCAAGGTCCTGGGCCAGCTCCCATGCTTATGACAGGTGTGAAGTTGCCAAGTGAAGCTCTCTGCTCCTCAGTGATAAATAAGAGTCCCATCTCCCAGGGCTGAGGTAGAAACTCTGTAGGTTAATGTATGCAAAGCCATTATTTCAATGCTAGAGTGTCACATGGCCTCAAAAAATATGAGCTAATATGATTCCTGGAATAGAAGCTCCATGAGGGCAAGACTCTGGCCTGGATCATTCACAAGTGGGTCTCCTGTCCCGGAAACAAAGTCTGGCAAGTTGTAGGCACTTGATAAATATCCACTGAACAAATGAATGAATAAATGAATGAGGTTTCCTGGAGGTAAGATCAAGAACCTGAATTTTTGAGCTCTCTCCACCTGATTATAGGATGCAGCCATGATTGAGAACTACTGGCACAGACATTCATTTTATAGATGATGAAATTGCAGCCAGGGATGCTAAGTAATTCGCCCCAAGAGCACTTGGTTAATTTACTCAACAAATAGTCATTCCTTCCTTTTATTTAACAAACATTCATTGAGTATTTACAACATTGCTGGTGGTATTTAAACCCCAGGTTCTACCAGAAAGAATAAGAGATTGCCCCAGCCCTTGATAAACTTATGGTCTGGTAGAGGCTTCAGATATAGAAACAAATGACTGCATTACCGTGTGCCACGGTTTCATATTTACACACATGGTGAGCTGAAGGAATACAGATGAGGGCGTATCAATTCTGCCATGTAGCCAATGGAAACCAGCTGGGAAAGTCACTTATATGTAGGGTGACTGGGACACAGGGAGGCTAAGAGATTCTCAGGCAGCTAAGAGGGAGGAATAGAAGGCACAGGATGGAGCGTGGCACATGGAAAGTCGTGGAACTAGTGAATCATCCAGAGAGGCTAGAGCAGAGGGCCAACGCTCCTGAGATTGCTCTCAAAGGCTGGGAGAAGGGCACTCCAAGTGGCAGTAACAGCAAGGTCAAAGGCCAGCAGTCAACAAATAGATTGAGAAGTTTGAAGAATTGAAAGGTGACCATGTACATGATGGAGGGAGTGGCTAGAGAGTGGCCAGAAATGCAGTTTGATGAATAGACAGGGGCTAGATCATTCTGGTCTTTGTATACTATAGTAAAAAGGTCAAATTTTACTCTGATTCAATGGAAGCCATGGGTAATTGTAAGCAGGGGACATGCAATGAGCTAAGCTTTAGGGTCACTCCTGTTACTATGATGGAGCAGAGAGGATAAGTCTGCAGTGGGGAGAGTCATCAGGAGGCTGTGAATATAGTCCAGGTGGGAAATGACAGGCTAAACTAAGCTGATGGCAGTGGAGATGGAAGGAAACCCATGAATCACTATGTGCTTTCATAAAATGTAGTGGAGGTGTGCGATGTATTTGAGGTCTTTACCCCTACTCGCTTCTATTGTCCCATCCTCAGAGAGACCACACTGTAACTGGGCTCATCATGAGGCAGGAACATGGATTCAAGGGAGACTTCTTGATTTGGATCGAAACCCAGCAGAGCATTTATAGAAGAAAATATTCCAAATGTGATTGCAGTTTGATTCAACAAGCATTCTGAAACCTACTTTTGTTAGGATCCTCTAAATTTTAAGGGATTAATACCCAACTCAAAATGGGAAATGTATAGTTTCACTTAACTGAAAAAGTCCAGGGAATTGAGCTCCAGGAACAACTGAATTTGGGGCTTGACTATTGTCAAATTGAATTGGTTTCTCTCCATCTCTTGGCTCTGTTTTCGTCTGTGGTGACTTCAGTCTTAGGCAGGCTCTTCTCATGAGGTACCAAATAGCTGCTGGCAGGCCCAGATTTGTAGTCTCATAGTTTCACAACCCTGTAGATAGAGAGTTGTTGTTTTCCAACCATCTTTGCAGAGGCCTGACCATGATTCACCCATGATCCCCAATCCAGGCACAACGCCAGGTGGACTGCTGAGATTGACCAGGCCAAGGTCACATTACCAGCTCTGGAGCTGGAAGCAGAGTCACCCTTAATTTTATAGATTAAATGTGGAGAGTGAGGTGGTTTCCCAAAGGCAAGCTGGGTGCTGCTGCATGAAGCTGAGAGATGGTGGGTAGACCAGAAGGACACATGTCCACTAGTAGCACGTGCTGTCAAGTGCAGGGCTCTGCTCAGCCCTCCTGCAAAGGAGTCAGAGATGAATAATTCAGTCCCTGCCCTCCAGATGCTTGTGAGTATCGGGGATGCAGATGCATACACAAGCCTGTTTAGTAGGAGCCCGCCTGATAAGTGTCCTGGTTTGGTAGCATCTCCAGTACCATAAAGCTCTGACTGCTCTTTCAGTGGGCACCAGGGGCTTGGCACATGTTTCCTCACATTTCTGTTTTAAAAATCAATAAACTGTTTCTGGTACCTTGACTGGAAATTAAATCTGGGTTTTCCTTTCACTTGATTGTGGAGTTGAGAAGTCCAAAGTTGATTCTCAATGGTGGCATTGGGTTAGTGTGATCCAGCATCCCAACATCTGGGAATCATGGCTGCAGCAGCCACCAGTGCAGGTATCAATGTAGAATAGGTGGACCTGGGGACCGGGACAGGGAAGGAGGGCCTCCATGTGAGAAGTTACCCACAGGGAGCACTAGGGCCTCCTGAGTTCCAGCCAGGTAGTGACTTGCAGTAAGTGTCCTTAGATGTGTGCATGTAGGAAGATGTTCGGCTCCTCCCTACCACTGTGTATCATCCATCGTGGGCTACATTTCTTTCTTTTATTTTGGCCACACCGCGCAGCTTGTGGGATCTTAGTTCTCCGACCAGGGATCCAGCCCGTACCCCCTGCAAGGGAAGTGTGGAACTCTAACCAGTGGACCACCAGGGAAGTCCCTCTTTGCTTCTAATAGACATTCACTTTTCCATTTAACACGTATTTAGTGAACCCCGTGGTGGAGACTGGCTAGTTATTCACCAAATCATTTTCTTCTTTCTTCAGGGCACCCAGCTAGGTTACATTTCCCAGTCTTCTGTAGGCTGGGTTCTGCCCAGTGGACTGCAGGCTGATGTAAGGGTAAGCCTTACTTCTGTGTCGTCCTCCACGCACATTTGCTCTCTTGTCCTGTCTGCCAGCTAGAGGCAGAGGATCCACTGGGGCACAGCGGAACCACAAGATGGAAGGAGGCTTACACGACTGCAGGGAGTCATCAAACCCCTCCCCCACCCCAAATAAAAGGATCCACATAGATTGTGACAGGAGTGATAGATAACTCTTCATGGTATTAATTGTTGAAATTGTGGCGGTTTGTTTCTGTTTTGCTTAAAATCTAGAATTTAGCCTACCTTGACTCATCAAAGAGTTATAAAATACAAGAGACTGCTCTGTGCCAGGGACTCAGTATTAAGCAAAGCAGCTCTTACCTTGATGAGGTTTTCAGTCTCACCTGTTATTTTATCTATTCTCATCTCCTGTCTGCTTTCTGGTAGGCATTAACGAATAGTGCTGGGAACAAGAATCTTGAAATAACTTTGGTGAATGTCCAGCAGAGTCAACTGCTGGACTGGGTTTTAGAAATGAACATCTTGCTTATCTGTGGGTCACAGCCTGATCCTGCAGCTTGAGAGATTTCTCAATTGTGCAGATTTAAGATCTTTTTATTATAAACAAAACCTTTACTTTTTCTTCTCTCTCACTTTCTTTCTCTAAACCAGCCCTTCTCTTAGCTAGAATTTCGTCTTTCCAAATATCCATCCATGCATGCATGCATCCATCCATCTATCCATTCTTTCTACCTAGTTTTATTAATAATGTTTTTCTTTTCAAATGCTCATTTGCTGGGTGTTGCTAAGATATTGACATGCATAGTCCTTTTTAATCCAAATGACTATCCTACATTATGGTAAGTGCCATAATTATCATGTAATAAATGAGAAAACTGAGGTCCCGAGACATAACTTAGCTAAAGCTACAATAAGTGGGGAGGCAGGGTATGCTAGAGCTTGGATTCTCAGTCACTGTACCGTTCCCCATTCCACTGTTTATCACGGTGCTGTCAAGCGTTGTGTTTGATGAAGGGCTCACACAGGGTAACTGACTTGAAGAAGTTCATACTGTGTGTGTGTGTGTGTGTGTGTGTGTGTGCGGGTGCACACATATATTTTTGTGTGAAGATGGAGTGGTTGGAGAAGACTGCCATGTAAACAGCTAATACAATTGGAAAGGTGCTGCAAAAAATAGCTAGAGAATCAAGGAGCCCTGCAGGAGAGTGGAAGGCATCGTGATAATCCAAGGTGTTGAGAAGCACTGGGGCTGTAGTGCACAAAGGGAGGGAGGCAGGGACAAGCAGGGATTAAAAGTGTGCATTCTGGAGTCAGACTGTTTGATCTTACACCCTCAAACTCCAGCTGAGGGGTCTTAGGACAAGTTACCGCATCTCTGTGACTCCGTTTCCCCATCTATAAAATTGGGATAATATAGGTCATACCTAAAGAGTAATGTTAAGGATTAAATGAGATAGCATTGTAAGGGCTCATTGAGGTAATACGCTTTGAACAGGACCTGGCACATGGTAAATTCTTGATAAGTATTAGCTTCTTTGATGATGATGATGATAATGATTATGGTTACGATGATTTGGAATTAGAGGCAATCAAACAAATGTTCCTCCCCTTTCCTTCTTTACAAACAGTACACATGTGTCTTCATCCCCATCTGTGGTATTGTTTCTCAAGTTCTGAATTGTCCCAGCTCTGCCACCACCTGCCTTTGCCTATAACCTGTCGTGACCAATTTTTATCCCTAGGGAGTGTGGAGTTGTATGCTTTGGAACTAGATCTGCCTGGAATCACAGGCTAGCTCCTTCACTTAGCTGTGTCCCCTTGGGCAAGTAATTCAACTTCTCAGAGCCCCAATTTTTTTATCTGCAAAATGGGAATGAAAATAGGAACCATCTCATTGGGGCATTTTAAAGAATGGTGAAATGATCCACAAAGGCTATTAGCCTATTTCCTGGCACATGGTAATCTCTCAGTGAATGCTAGCTATTCTCATTATAAAATGAAAAGGTCCCTTCAACTTGACTAGGCGGGTTTTCCTTATGTGTTTTACCTCTGTTTTATTTTGGTTAATTGTATTCAGTGCCCCTGGCAGTGCATTTCTGATTGTAAACTAATTTTGGCACAATCTCCATTCTGGTTGGCTCTCTGAGAAATGCTCCTTTTTAATGAATATGATAGCAGGACTCACTCATTACCAGGTTATTTTAGGCAAGAGTGATTTTTAACTGGTTAACCCAGATAGTTCTTGCAGTTCTCTAGTTGCCTTTCTGTGCACAGACTTAATAAGCTCTGAGGATGTGTGGCCGTGCCTTTCTTGGCTGAGATAAGAGAATTATTGAGGCTCTCAGGTGAAAGTGTGAAAACAGAGGAGCAGAGAGTGGCCGTGCCAGCCAAATGGCCTGATGTGAGAGGCGCTCAGCTCTTTTGGGAACCTGGGCAAGATTTCATTAATCATGGGGCATTTCCAGTGTGCCTGAGATGTTAATTTTGCTTATCAGAAAGATGTCCAGAAGTGAGTGGCTGAATGCATGGGCCCACACACAGGTACTTAGTAAGTTATACACAAATGGAAAGTGGGACATAGCTAATTCAACCTTGGGTCCCTCAACACCTAGGGGTCAAGTAGACTGGTTGGCTGTATCGTGTAGTGGCTAAGAGCAGGGGTGGGCCACAAGGTCTCTTTTTCAGCTACTCAATTCTGATGATTCAGTGTGAAAGGAGCAAAAGGCAATATATAAATGAAGAGATATGGCTGTGTTCCAATAAAACTTTATCTGTGAACATTGAAACTTGAATTTCCTACAGTTTTCATGGGCTGCAAACTTATTTTTCTTTTGATGTTTTTCACCAATTCCAAATGTAAAAACCATTCTTTCCTTGCAAGTTCTGTAAAAACAGGTGGTGGACTCTCACTGATAAACCATAGTTTGCTGACCCCTAAATTATAGCCTGCATCTGTGTAAGACCTACTCCTTCCATTATTTGCTGTCTGACTTTGGGCACACTCCTTAACTGCTCTGTGCCTCAATTTGCACATCTGCAAAATAGGAATAACAGTAACAGCACCCTCTAAGGTCCAGGGACGATTAAGAGTCAGCAGAGGTGAAGTGCTTAAAATGGTGCCTGGTGTACAGCACAGCCCTGAGAAATACTGTTGATGTAATCATTTCACTTTTATCATCTCATTGAATTCTCCCAACCACAGTGTGGGGGAGGTAGGATTAGTATCCCCATTTCCCACCTGAAGAAACTGAGGCATGAGGATGCAAAGCCGTTAGTTCACTGGCCAGAGTTAGAACAAGACTTATTTACACAAAGCAGTGGGGATCTATTTTTGACTAATGAGGGAGAAATCTAAGTTGCTACAAAACTATTTTTGTTCTCTTTCTAATGATGTTCCAAGGATCCCCCCATCCTTCAGAATTCACCTATAGCTATCAGAAACTGGCCTTTGGCAAGGGGATGGAGGTAGTGGAGAGTGGTTACAAGCAGGTGGTCACAAGGAAGGTGTGACAGATCAAATGATAGTGACAGAGCAGTGGTCACTGTGTTTTAAAATTTTCTTCCCATTGTTCTCTTTCTTGAACATACTCTGGAGTTTACATTTGGGACATCCCTGTCAGGTTTGCAAATTGCTAGAGGTTACAGTTGCAAGATGTGCATTTATTCTCTCCATTACATGATTCTTTCCTCCCTAATGCACCAAATTAGAAGATTGGCTGATTTTCATTTTCCCTAAAAAGTAAAATTTCAGCTTAAATCATAAATGTCTGTGATGCATTTAGCTACATTAGCTTCTAACTGGCAGCCGTTCTTCCTTATTCCCTCTCTCTCTGAGAATAATCAGGTCTATTTTGATTTAGAGATGCATTAGCTCCACTTAGATTTAAAGATCAACTTTGACTTCTGGGGAAGTTACCTAAAATTTAAATGGTAAGAATTCATCCCAGTTAGAGCTTGATATATTCATTCCTTCCCCTCCTTGCTCATATAATTTATAAAAGGATAAGAGATCTGAGAAAGTGTCAGAGTAGATTCTGGAGGGATTTAAATTATTGGGACAAAAATCACATGTGATTGGTAGCTGCTAAGTTCTGCACGTTCCTGTGTGGTCAGTTTCTAAAGTCTTCCTCTCAAAAGACAGATGGCCTCAACCTACAGAAATCTGCTCACCAGATTCCTTCACAATGGACCCCACCCATCTTTGCCATCTACGTCTGCAGCATTTGGACAGACCCATCCATTCTATGTCATGAACCCCCTCATGCATGTTTTGGAGAGAACCCTATATCTCTGCAGGGTCAAATTCCCCTGAATGAGAGAAAAGTTAGAATTTTCCCCATACATCCCTGCTCCACCACTCATTAATCAAGTCCTTGGAGCAAGTTGTTTAATTGTTTACTGTCCCTGTTTCCTCTGTAAAATTGGGAGGCAATATTAATACCTTACCTCAGGGGCTTGTGAGAATTAATATCTGTAAAATACCTAGAATGGTGTTTGACACATAGGAATCACTCCAAAAATGTTTACTGGGATTAAAAACATTAGATGAGGGGCTTCCCTGGTGGCGCAGTGGTTGAGAATCCGCCTGCCAATGCAGGGGACACGGGTTCGAGCCCTGGTCTGGGAAGATCCCACATGCCGTAGAGCAACTAAGCCCGTGCACCACAGCTACTGAGCCTGCGCGTCTGGAGCCTGTGCTCCGCAACAAGAGAGGCCGCGATAGTGAGAGGCCCGCGCACCGCGATGAAGAGTGGCCCCCGCTCGCCGCAACTGGAGAAAGCCCTCGCACAGAAACGAAGACCCAACACAGCCATAAATAAATAAATAAATAAATAAAATTTAAAAAAAAAAAAAAAAAAACATTAGATGATAAGAGCTGAGAGAGATCAAGCTACTTTCCAGCTATAAACCTTCAATGGCATCCCATTTCTTATAAGATAAATCCTAATCTCCTAGATCTGGTTTCCAAGACCTTACTTAGTTCACCCACTTGGCCTTATTCCACTCATCCATCTCTGACCCCCAGCCACACACTATATCTTTCAGTTGGTTTAGGGCACTGTTGTTCTGGAGCCGGCTCATACCAGCCCTGAGAGTGAATTGTTAGATTTTCAGGAGTTTTCCAAGTTGGTTGTTAAATATAGCTATTATTAAAAGTAAATTAAGTGGGACTTCCCTGGTGGCGCAGTGGTTAAGAATCCCCCTGCCAACGCAGAGGACATGGGTTCCAGCCCTGGTCCGGGAAGATCCCACATGCCGCGGAGCAGCTAAGCCCATGCACCACAGCTACTGAGCCTGTGCTCTAGAGCCCATGAACCACAACTACTGAGCCCACATGCCACAACTACTGAAGCCCGTGCACCTAGAGCCCGTGCTCTGTGACAAGAGAAGCCACCGCAGTGAGAACCCCGTGCACTGCAACAAAGAGTAGCGCCCGCTCGCCGCAACTAGAGAAAGCCCACGCGTGCATCAAAGAAGACCCAACGCAGCCAAAAATAAATTAATTAATTAATTTTAAAAAATTATATTATGTAAGCCTACAATTGACTGCTATAGTAAAAACAAGGGTAATAAATATACAAAACATCACTTCCTAATTAACTTTACTACATTTTACTGTTATCTATGCTTTTGAGGTTATTTAGGTCTGCTGTAGCTGTCTGATAAAATCTATATAATGATGTGCTACTATACCACATCTATTCCCAACACTTCATTCCATGATGTCACATGATGGTAGCTTAAAATCAGCCATGGTGGGTGTACTTACACCACAAGAATAGGCAAACACTGCAAGTTATTGTTTTGTTGATGATCTAGAATAGCAGTCAGCAAACTGTTTTTCTGTAAAGGGCTGGATCATAAATATCTTAGGCTTTGTGGGCAATAAGCCCTCTCTTACAATTACTGAACTCTGCAGCCATAGAAAATACATAAACTAATGAGCATGGCTATGTTTCAATAAAACTTTATTTACCAAGACAGCAAGTTCATGATTTGCTGACCTCTAGTCCAGACTTATAAAAATGATGGAAAAAAATGTTCATAATGCCAAATGAATTTTAAAAATGTGTTGCGTCTGGTAGCTATTACATTGTGTATAGCCCCCCAAAACCAGAAGACATATTCTTCCAACATTTGAAAACTGTTGTATGACTCACCACTGAAGCTGCTCACGTCATTGACAAATGAGTGAAGTTCTGACTTATGTCTTCATTGTTTCACTTTCATCTTACTTATTAACTTAAGTGAAAAAATCAACCAACATTGATATGGAAACTACACTTGCTCCTCAATTGTGACCATACGTTGGGTACAAATATGAGTTTGACAAAAATCAGCAAAAGCATTCCCTGAGAGTCAATTGGCTATGTGTGGAATTTACAGTAGAGAATATTGTATATTTCATGATTGTTTGTAAATTATGTGTTACTTCTCTCAGATATCAGTAACATTTATAGTAAACTTATATATGTATATATATTCACATATTGGTTTTTGAAGAGAGCCAGTTAACTTTTACCTGTTAACTTTTACAAGCACTTCTTGAAGGGTGCAGGTTCTTTTCCAGCCTCTGGGCCTTTTGTTTGGTCCCTTCACCCAAAACAGCTCTTTTTCTTCCTCACTTTGCCTATTTTAGTCCTACTCATACTTTGGTTTGTAGCTTAAATGACTTTGTCAAAAAAGATTCCCTTGATCTCCCCAAGACCAATTGAGTTCACCCCATTATGCCCATCTTTCCTTGCAATGCTTGCCTTAATTATAGTTAAACGATGAGTTTTGTGGTGGCTTATTATCTCCTTTCACCAAAAGAATGCAGGTGTCCCCAGCAGGGATGGCCCATCTTTTTTTTTTTTTTGAACTGTGGTGTATTTTTTGGTTTGTTTTATTGGCTGAGTTGGGTCTTCATTGCTGCGCATGGGTTTTCTCTAGTTGCAGCGAGCGGGGGGCTGCTCTTCATTGCGGTGTGCGGGCTTCTCATTGGGGCGGCTTCTCTTCTTGCGGAGCACAGGCTCTAGGTGCGTGGGCTTCAGTAGTCGTGGCACGCAGGCTCCAGAAAGCAGGCTCAGTAGTTGTGGCGCACAGGCTTAGCTGCTCTGTGACATGTGGGATCTTCCCAGACCAGGGCTCGAACCGGTGTCCCCTGCATTGGCAGGCGGATTTTTAACCACTGCGCCACCAGGGAAGTCCCCCATCTTCTTTATCATTGTGTCTTTGGAGCCTAACACAGTTTCTAGAAAATAGTAGACTCTCAATATATCTGTAGCTGAACTGAACTGTCATTAAAAAAAATGAGCTCTGTATTTAAGAGTTTCAGCATCAACTCCATCCCACCCAAGTTAGGTATAAATTCAGCGAGTTGAGTAATAAATTGCTATCACTCTACTACAGCATGCTTGAAATTCAGTTTTGAGGCCCCAGTCATGGCTGAAATCAATGTCCACTTTCTCCAGGCATAGTAATTATTTCTCCTGTTGTTATTGACTGTCTCTTTAAATACCAGCCAGGACAAATCTATTTCTCAAGCTGTTGTAAATGATCTGAAGCAGGAAGATGAATGGAATGGAGTGAGGGTTGTTGAAAAGTGATTTCTCCCTCTTCAACCTTGGTCAAGAAACGAGTGGTTAGTGGCCACCAACTCATCCCAGGTGAAAGCCAGGAGCATTTTCCAACCCATTCACTAGTGACTACAATCATCTAAGTGCTGATTTCCAAATCCTTATTTACTTCCTGACCAACGGCACATATTTTCAGATACACTGGGAGTCTGTTACTTGCTTTGGGTTTCTGGTTTCATGGAGACTTGTGTCAGGTGTCTGAGGATGAGCTAGGCATCCGGGACCCCATTGTGGAGGAAAAGTCTTGTTGGGAGCCTGGAGGGAGCTCTCATATGGAATTTAAATTTAACTTCCAGGGCCCCAGAGGAGTGATGGAGGTGAAGCTCTCTTAAGCAGCATGTCTCCATTTCTCTCTCTGCTGTCCCCACCTAAAGCAAATGCCAGCAGGTGACCAGGTTTATTCCACAGGTATATTCTGCGGTGTATGGTAATTGTTTCTATCGACTGTGACAAGGTCCTCAAAATGGGGCAGGGGAGTTTACATCTCAACATACCCAGCCAATGGGAGGAAACTCAGAAAATCATTCCACTGATTGTCTCCAGTGTGTTCATGATTATATGGAGGCCAAATGTGCAAAGTTATCAGACCGCCAGTGGGCACAGAGTGAGTACTTAATAAATGGTCATTATAATTCTCCTATATTTTAATTAGAATCTCTTTGAGCTATGTGTAAAAGAAATAGTGATCTCATGCATGTGTATGTGAATTTTGATTGAAGGCACATGAGGACCCAATTTGTAAACATGATACTTATCCTGGCAGAATGCTAACCAAGGGAAAGAGCTAGTGATTTGGCTGATTATGACTCCCATGTACAACTGAGTGATATCTAAATGACAGGTTCTATGTTGAGTGTTTTTCATTATCATGATCATATGATATATTCAGTGTTATGTCTACATCTTACAGCTGAGAAAAAGGAGGCTTAGTGAGGTCATATGTATGCACAAGGTCACACAGGTGTTAGGTAACTGAGCTGGGGTTTAAAACTCAGGTCTCACGGAAGGACTTGTGCTTTTAATCACCTCTCTCTATGGGGATAGAAAAGGTAAAAGGAACTTCATAGGATATGAAGAGAACAGAAACAAACACACACACACAAATACACAAAACAAAAACTGGAGGAAATGTTGAATTACCTGAATATTCTTTCGTTTATTCAGTTATTCAATGAACATTTGTTTAGCAGCTATTTTATACTAGTCACTCTGTTAAGGGCCTCAAAGCAGACAAAATCCCTGCTTGATTGAGTTTACCTCTTGGTGGGGGAAGATGGAGGGTAAACAAAGCAATAAGTAAAATACAGCATGCCAGATACCTATGAGTGCCACGAAGAAAATAAGGCAAGAAAGAGAAAGGAGCAATGTTGGGAGCGGGAATTTCAATAGGGTGCTCAGGGAAGGAAATGTCTGAGTCAGGACCTTAAGGAGGTGAGGGAGCCAGCCATATTACTATCTAGGGCAGAGGCCAGCCAACCACAGCCTACAGGCCAAATGTGGCCCACCACCCATTTTCATAAATAAAGTCTACTGGAATAAAGACAGGCCCATTCGTTTATGTACTGTCTGTAGCTGTGTTTGTACTAAAATGACAGTGTTGAGTAGTTGCAACAGAGATTTTGTGGCCTGCAAAGCCTGAAGTATTTACTCTTTGGCCTTTACAGAAAATTGTCTACCTCTGATCTAGGGGAAGAGTGTTCTAGGCAGAGGGAACAAACAGCAAATGAGTGTCTCATGATGGGAGTGTGCTTGATGGGTTTGAGGTGGCGGATATGGCTGGAGCCGTGTGAGCAGGGGGTGAGTGGGAGGAGATGAAGTTAGGGTGGAGGTGGGGCGCAGATCCCGTGAGGTCTCCTGGGCCATTGTAAAGCCTCTCAGACAATGGGAGGAGAGAGAGGGTTCTGAGCAGGCGGGAGTCCTGACCACACTTAGAGGTACCAGGATGACTCGGGCTGTTTGTGATCTGTGAACTGTCACAGGTGGGGAAGCAACTCTGAGGTGGAGTTTAACATGCAGGATGTTTCCGTCTCCTTGGGGTCGGCTCCTGTGGGAAGGAGGGCAGGAAGCGGGAATGGGCAGAGAGAGAAGTTCAGCTATAATGCAGCCCAGTGACAGCCTTAGCCACTCACGTAGTCACCCAATTTGTAAACTTCAATTCCGTAAGCTTCAGGGTTGTCTCCATTTGGCCTGAGACGTCCAGGCCTTTATATTCCAGTGTTGATCAGTCATGGAACGTAGGTCATTTAATGGCAATGACAGTGACCATGAAGGAGTGTGACCTGGACAACTCCTGAACGGCTGACAGCTGAGGACTGTTTGCTGACTGTACTCCCAGGAGTTGAGGCAAAGGGTCCTCCACTAAAGTAGGATGTGATGGTACATTGTTGTGTCCACCGCATAGAGGATGTGGGGAGCAAGAGACAAAGCCAGACTAATAAGTAGGCGACTCAGTAACCTACCTGAGAGATGAAGGTGGCTTGAGCCAGGTGAACAGTCAGCAAATTCTGAATATTCCTTATGCTAGAGCCTTCATATATTCTTCGTGTCCTAAGGTCGTCTCAGCGGAGCACAGTAAAGGGGAGTAAGTGAAAAGGAAAGTCTCCAAGGATTTGGTCTAAGTCATAAAGTCTCCAAATCCAATGATTATTGTCCACGGATGGTCTTTGGTTCAGTTTAAACTGGGATCATCTTTTTCCAGGGTGTGTAGACAAGATGTGACATAATCACCAGTGCTTCAGTGACCTCCATGGGACAGAACCTGTCATGGGAGACAGGGCATATAAGTCCTCGTCACATGGCTGGCTGGGTCTGTCCCAGCAGTGACTGTACTACTGTTCTTCGACCAGCCAGCAAGAATGTTGTAGTACTGTTAAACTTGGCATGAAACCATACAGTTACTTATGCATCTTCATGGCATGAGGTATTGCCTTGGATTTGAGATTCTGCTATAGCTACGTGAGTGGGCAAAATCAAGAAATTGTATTCCATAATTTATCTCCAATCTGACAAAGAATACTGTGTGTAATAGGAGGAGTAAGCTCGTAGATTTTAGCACATTTTTTGCAGCATGATGTGGTTTGACACGGTGTCTATGAGCCGTGTGGGGTGAAATGGAAGGTTTAAATGGATTCCAGTTTCATTATCCCACTGTGATCTGAGGAAAGCCGAGACCAAAATGTTGCCACCCAATAAAGCACTTTATCAAATTCCCTCCCAGACTGAACAGCACGGTTCTGCCAAAGAAAGCTATCTGCTGGGTAGACTGTTTAGCAAGCTGCATTTTTAACGCAGGTGCCCGGCCAGCCAATGGAGTCTAACAGGCTTTGCTTACAGTGTGTGTGTCTTGGCTATTTACACGAGATTAACAACATGAGAAAAAACAGATTCTATGCTCCCTAGCCTGATTTAGAGGCTTCTCTGCTCGTTTGAATTCAGCCTAGCTGGTCAGACTAGCCCTGGAAAACCTGCAAAAGTAAAAGGAGAGCCAGTGGGAGTTATTCATGAAAAACCTGAAATGCTTAGGAATTTAATTCCCCTGAGCTTCCAAACCAGCCCGTGAGCCCCACGGTGGTTTTTCTGTCTCTGTCTCTCCATTGCTTTGGGGCTGGTAAAAATCTTGAAAACACTTGTTGACTTGTTTTTCTCTCTTTAGACTGAAAGATAGATAGATGGAGGAACACCCAGGGTGTAATGGGCACACAGAGGCAGGTGATTAACTCCACCTTGAAGATTAGAGAAAGCTTCCTGGAAGAAGCAATGCCTGAGTTTAGACGTGAAAGACAAGTGAAGATAGGGAAGAACCTCTTAAAGGTTGGGACTGTGTCGGTCACCGATTCCGTAAAAGTTTGCTGAGGGTCTATCATGCCTCAGGCACCATGCTAGCCTCCATGGATATACCAGTGAACAAGTCACAATTCTTGCTCCATTGGGCTAATGGTCTAAATTAACAGAATATTGCAATATACTGTTCTGTGTGTAGAAGTCCAGGTCTTGTTCTGCAGATCTGGTGCCTGGTATGTAGTAGGAACCCACTAATCATTTGCTGAATTTAAGTTCATTGTATCATAATATTTTTCTCTCTCTCCACTAGCTTATTGCCTTCATTTCAAGTCTTCTTTCCTTGATCCTTTACCAATACTATCATTTTTCTCAAGTTTTTTACCAATAAATTTTTAGAAAAATTAGGCTACACAGTCACTATCTCCACCTCCTTATGACACACTCACCCTCTTGCCCCTTTATTCCTTCAAGCAGTTTGATGTGATAGCTACCCACATCACCTTAAGAAAAGGACTCTCTTGATGGTCATTGCAGACCTCCATGTTGCCTGGTCCAATGGCCTCTTTCAGTTCTCTTCCTCCTCAACCTCTTTATTGCATTGTAGTTATCGGCTCCTCTTCCCTTGCTTCTTGGATGCAGCATAATATTGGTTCTTTTTCCTCCTCTCTGAATATTCTTTCTCTGCCTCCCTTCGTTCCTTTCCTTCTTCCAAACAACTAAGTGATTTGTTAAAAATTCTACTCTTTTTATACCTTCTCCATTAGCATTGGTTTCAGGTCTCCTGGCATAGTTTTACTTAGGAGCTAACGCCTAAATCTCCATATACATTCCTGAACAGTTAGAACAGCTTCACTTGTGTGCTGGGCATCTGGATATCCCAAAGCCATACAAACTCATCCTGTCAGGAACCAAACTAATTCTGACTAATTTTGTTTAATGCTATTGCCGCTCACTTAGTCATCCAGGCTGAGGACAAAGGGTCAAGGTGGAACTTTCTCCTACTCCTCCCCCTTTGCTACCCTCCAGATTGACTCAGTGGCCATATCCTGTCAACTCATCCATCTCTTTATCTCTGTTGCCTTTCCATGCCATTTCCATTTCACTCCCCTCATTGGGTGATACCACAGGGTCTGTGTTATCTCACACGTAGTGTGCTGACTCTTTCAAAATGATCGTACTGTTAGGCAGTCTAAGGTATAAACAGAGTCCCAGAGAATGCCCCATAAGTCTTATATTTTATTCTAAAGCAATATAGTTCAATGCATAGGGTCCATAACGTGGTAGGAATTCAAGGGCAGCTTCTCAGTTCTAGTCTCTTTGATTCCTGAGCTCTGCCCCAGATGCAGAGGTTTAACCCTGCAGAGTCTGCTCTGGGTTTCACAAAGAGCACCTTCTCAACACTACTTTGTCCTTCTCTTCCTCCATGACCTTCAAGTTTTTTTCACTACATTCCTTTTTCTTTTTTAAAACAGCTTTATTGCGATATAGTTGATATAATACTTACTTTGATGAGTTTGGGCATAGGCATATACCTATGAAACGATCACCACGATCAAGGTAATAAACATCCATCACCTCCAAAAGTTTCCTCATGCCCCCCCTTTTCTGAGAGTAAGAACACAGCACAAAGGTCTACCCTCTTAAGTTTTTTTTTTTTTTTTTAATTTATGTATTTATTTATTTATTTTTGGCTGCGTTGGGTCTTCGTTTCTGTGCGAGGGCTTTCTCTAGTTGCGGCAAGCGGGGGCCACTCTTCATCACGGTGCGCGGGCCTTTCACTATCGCGGCCTCTCTTGTTGCGGAGCACAGGCTCCAGACGCGCAGGCTCAGTAATTGTGGCTCACGGGCCCAGTTGCTCCGCGGCATGCGGGATCTTCCCAGACCGGGGCTCGAACCCGTGTCCCCTGCATTGGCAGGCAGATTCTCAACCACTGCACCACCAGGGAAGCCCTACCCTCTTAAGTTTTTAAGTACACAATGCAGTATTGTTAAGGTGCTGTGTTGTACAGCAGATCTCTAGAACTTATTCATCTTGCGTAACTCTCCATTCATCGCACATTCACTAGATTCCGTGTGAGTCTGTCATCCAGGACAGGCTGAGATCTTCTTGGCTCTGTAAGAATATTCTTCTTGCTAGAATATGATAGGTGTCTCATGGTGAAAGTTGCAATGGCTACCAGATCAGTCTTTTCCACTGAGAAAATAAACCTGTGTCTACAGTACCTCATTATGCTGAAACAGTCTGACTTCTTGCCTGACTTGAGTTATATCACACAGAGCCCCTCAGTTTCTTTGATGTCAAACTCCAGGAGAGTGAAGGTGTGGGAATTCCATCTCAGACAGAACTAATACCTTGATTGGAGTCCTCACTCAATGTCTCTCTCATTCTAGTCCATTCTCTTTTCAGAAGGCTGCCTTTAATACATCCTGCTCTAAAACTTTTAACGTCTAACAAAGTGTTTTCCAAGATCCTTAGCCTGGTATTTAATCCCACCTCTACCCCATCTTTTCTTGGCGTGCATTTCTAGATTACTCTTCTACTTTTCCCCATGTTGTAGCTAAACAGCACTAGCTGCTATACTAAGAATACACCTTTCAGGTTCCTGACCCCATGCCAATATCTACTATTTCCTTTTCCTAGTATTCCCTCCTCCCCATATTTAAATTCTACCCATTCTCTGCATTTCAGGGAAATGCTGTCTCTTTCCGTGAGAATCAGTTCTCCATGCGCTGAAATTTCACATAACTTTGGTGCTGCCTTCCATTTCACATGTATCACCTATTTCCTTGACTATTTTTATTCATGAGCATGTCTTGTCTTATTTGTCCTGCTACATCTACAGCCCCTGGAGGCCAGGGACTGTCTTACTAATTTTTGCATTCCTCGTGCCTCACACATCAATAGGCCTTCCAAAACCTTTTGGTGGACCAACCAATTTATTGAAGAAATGAATTAAAGAAGCAGTTAAAAAAATATGTTTATTATTCCTCTGTTTGGGAACAAAGCTTCACCATTCTCCATTCCTAGGAACTGTTCACTGACTATCATTTAGGTATATATGATAGTTACCCATCATTCATTCTACAGTATAGTCCTAACTGCTTACAATTTTATTCTTTACCATAAAGGTAATTTGTTAATAGCCTAATCAGATGTGGTTTAACTATTATATCTTTTGATAATTTTACAAATCAGGAAAAAAGTCCTTTTCAGAAAATGGGCTTTGATGGTGGACTTAGGCAAGCTTCCCAATTCTACTACCGGGTAAAGAAATCATTCTCTGCCAAGACCTTGCTAGATGTCCCAACCCCAAAAGGCCAGGTCCTACCTGTAAAGGGGAGAAATTCTCTACCAAGAACTCCAGTTTTAATTCAAATTTAGAGGCATTTTAAATCAACGAATCTCGCTCTGTCTCAGACTTTCTGAAGTCCATCATGAAACATGCTTGGTTTCACTAAAGTTAAATAGTAAGAGAAGACCAAGTAAGTTTACAAAGGTAAGAAATGATTTAAGCCTACTTATACTCCCCGTTTGAGTCATGAGAAGCTTTGACTTATTTATTTAAAAAAATGTTGGAAGAGGAAGTGCTGCTTCAAGATAATGGAAGGCACAGGTATTTGCCTCTAATTATTTAAAATAATTTAAATCTTGGTTCAGCCATATTTTAAAGAACACCTTGCCTTTGCAAAAAAAGGAAAAAAAGGGAAATGTGGTGACATTCAGACTTTTTTCAGCCTTTTCAAAATATTAACAAGTTAAAAAAAAAGTTGGTTCTGAATCGTGAGCTAAATATATGCCACCTGCAATATTTACCTTAATTGTACATTCAGAATGGAATATTGTTTAATCTCTTTTAACTTGCAAAAAACCTTTCTTTTTTCTGAAAAGACACTTGAACTTTCCGTGTTGGCTACATATGAGAATATGTCAAACACCCAGATTCTACATCTCTAGATATTCAAAACTAATTATTCCATAATTTGCATGTGAAAGCAAATTACAATCTAGTAGACCATTTCCCTAGCAAACCTTTCTTTAGCTTAATGAGCAGAATGAGAAAGCCTCTTATGACCTGATTAAAAAGTCTCCATGTGATGCAACAGGCTGCTGCTTACATATCACATGATCAGAAGGGAGACAACAAAGATGCAAGTGCTCTTATTTACAACAGGGAGCTGAACTCATGCCTGTCCATTTAGTATTTTATTTTAATGCATGTCAGCCCAGGACGATCAATAGCCAATGGGTTTCTTATGTACTATGTGTGAGTACTTTAATTCTAGATGGAAATTCATCAGCAACTTCCACTTGATGAGATGACCTTCTACAATTAGAAGGACTGGGCTACATTTAATCATTACAGACTTCCAATTGTATTATCCCACTTTCCAGATAATGCACGAGGTACTAACCCAACCCAAGTTCTTCAGAAGTGTCTTTAAACAGAGATGGCCTGTATCTTAAATTAAAGGAATGGAATATGCCAGTGTATCATTTAGCTGTTGCCGTAAAATGCCATATAACAAACCATGCTAAAACTCAGTGGCTGACACACTGTAGGTCAGCCTAGGGGTTAGCTGATCTAGGCTGGGCTCAGCTGGGCTTGGCTCCAAATTGTGAGTTTCTTTCAGGTCTGCCCCATATGTGTTTATTTTCTGGGAACCGTGGGCTGCCTGGGGTACATATTTTCCTGGTGGAGATCGAAAGATCCCAGACTGGCATGTGGAAACACAGGATACTTCTTGAAGTCTAGGCAGAAACTGTCACACAGTCTCTTCCACCCACTGGCCAAAGCAAGTCATTTGGGAAAAGTAATGCATTCTATCACAGTTACTGTGCATTAGGATTTTAAAAAAGGAATGATTATTCCAAAGGGGTTACCTCTTCCTCATGTCTGTATTTTTTAAGTAAATATATTGCTCCGCTTTGAATAGATCAAGCTAAAATTTTCTTGCAGTTGCCCTTGACCTGATTCTCTCTTTCTCATTCCCCAGATCTTCCTCTCCTTCCACTTTCTAAAATCCAAAACTTACTGTGTCCATTCTCTGCTCAAAAAACCATTAGTGAATCCCTATTTTCCACTGGCAGAGCTCAAATCTTTGGCTGGCTTCAAAATATCCTTCACAATATAGTGGTAGAGGAGACCTTCTATCAGTCTCTGTTGGATATTCTCTTTTCTTTCTCCCACCTGCCTCGTGAATTCTTATTCATTTGTCAGAGCCCAGGTGAAACTTTACAACTTCTGCATATCCTTCACTAATCCCCTGGAGAATTTTCTGCTTCCTTATCTGTGGTTTCCTAGCATGTTATACATATGTCCATGTGTCACTTATAATAATAGATTGGAATTGGTCATTCACATGTCTATTTTTCTACTAGACTGTGAAATCCTTGAAGATGGGGTCCATGTCTTATTAATTTTCTATCTCTATGCCTGTAACATGGTAGAATTCAGATAAGGTGGTTGGATTGAATTGAAGGAGGTTTTTTTAATGACCTTTTTTTTAAGAAGTAAAGATGGCCATGGCACAAGTAGGTATGTTCAATCTCACTAATAATTAAATGAACTATAAATAAACAAATGAAAGTTACAGAAGATGCCATTTTTACTTTTCAAATTGACAGTTATGTTTTTAAAAAGCTAAAACACAGCTTGTAAGGATATGGATATCTGGAATTGCTTATGAGAGTTTTAATGACAACTTTTTAGAGATTTTTATCATCATGTTTCAAAATACTTAAATATATTCATATGTGTTGACTCAGAAATTTGGCTTCAAATAATTTATCAAATGGAAATAGAGATGTGAAAAAAAATATTATGTACGGTCATTGATTGTGGCATCATTTATAACAGGAACAAATAGAAACACTCTAAATTTCTAACAATATGAGATGTGTTAGGTAAATCATGGTGTACATAACACTGGCCTAGGAAGTCTGCAGTTATTAACAGGGATAGTTAATAAAATGGGGAACATGTTTACTACATATTTCCCAACAGATACTAGGTTATAAAACAGAGCATACAGAATACACTGTATGAGGCCAATTTTGTAAAATATCAGTATAATGGGGTATTGATATTTGCATCCTATCTGAACAGAAAAGTGAACTTGAAGGAAATATAGCAAAATATTAAGAGTAGTTACATCTAGGTGTAGTAATCACAGGGTGATCTTAATTTATTTTTGTGCTTTTGTCTAAGTTTCCAAATTTTCCATAATGAGCATATATAACATTTATAGTAAATGAAAAGATCTAAAAATATTTTTCTTAACATATAATTATGAATGGTAACTTGTATTGTTAAGTGGGCTTGTGAGAACTGCAAATTATTGATTATACATAGCACTTTATATGTGAGTTCTGCTACTTTTGAGCCTTTACTCTTGTTTATTTTTAGAATAGCTTTCAATTTTTTTCTGTAATTAAGAACTGAAATGAATTTTCTAAATAGAATTGTTCTTAATATAAATGCGAAATCCTGTTTTCTCTAACGTAATTGTCCATTAGAGTGAAAGTAACTGCAACAAGGACTCTAAAGGAAGATAAAGTAGGAATGTGATGTATAATTTCCCTTTGCATAATTGTAACTCTGAAGAACACATGCTCCTGGCAGAAAGGTAATTTAAATTATATCACAACAAATGCCATATTTAAAAAGAGAAACTATCCATCATGCACTGAGTAAAGCTGGTAGCAACCTATAAGACTCAAGGATATGCTGAAAATTCCTCCATGAGTCCATTAAGAATAAATTGATTGGTTTAATTCCAGCATATGCTGAAATAAAGTCTAAGTGACATAATATAATTTTTAAGTGCATAAAATTACTAATTGCAGGTTTAGAAAAAAATGATATAAGATAACAAGTAACATTACAAGTTTTTTTATTATAGAAATACTGAAATCTTTACCATGTAAACAGAATAGTATAATAAACTCCACGTGTCCATCACGGACACTATTTTTTTCTTTTTTGGCACCATCTCTCTTTGGGGTATAATTTTAAAAATCTGAAACAATACTGAGTACTTAACTTTTTGGCTTCATCTTATGGGAAAAACTAGTTTTGAACAACAGTGAACATTTTAATGGTTGTAGACTACAGATTTTCCTTCCTTCCGTTGGGGTTATGTCCCGATAAACTCATCGTAAGTTGGGAATATCATAAGTTGGAAATGCATTTAGTTCACCTAACCTACCTAACATCATAGCTTAGCCTAGCCCACCTTAAACGTGCTCAGAACACTTACACTAGCCTATGGTTGGGCAAAATCATCTAACACTTTAATTTAAATTTTATAATAAAGTATCAAATATCTCATATAATTTATTGAATACTGTACTGAAAATGAAAAACAGAATGGTTGAATGGGATCAGAATGGTTGTAAGTGTAGCAGTTCAGTTGTTAACCCTTGCAGTCGAGTGATTGGGAGCTGCAGTTCACTGCCACTGCCCAGCATCATGAGAGAGTATCGTACCACATACCCCTAGACAGGGTAAAGATCAAAATTCAAAATTTGAAGTACAGTTTCAATTGAATGCATATTGCTTTTGTACCATTGTAAAGTGGAAAAAATGTTAAGTTGAGCCACTGTAAGTCACTGTGTAGTGCTAATACATATTTTGAAGGCATTATTTGGAATGTCTTGAAACAAATGCTCTAACAAGAAAATTGAAAGGTTTTTCATCTAGACAAAGAATGGACACATCTTTAACTCATTTTCACAATTTAAAATACAAACCCAAACACTCAGCAGTCGTCTCCTTGGTCAGCATAAAAGATATGGATGTGCAAAAGATATCAAACAATGCTCCTTCCTCCATGGTTAATGTTTTCTCATCTTCCTTTCCAAAGTTTCTTCTCTGCATCTTTTACATAAAAAAACACACACCGTATATTTGTTTTTCAAAATAAAAATATTTTTTGATGTTGTAAACATAGTGTACTTCGAAAATATATCAAGCTATTCAAACTATGTAAACTTGATTTTTTATAGAAAAATTTTAAATTGTTACTTTGATTGATTGCTTTGTTCATCCAGCATATATTAGGCACCTGTTTTAAGACAGGTACTGTTCTAGACTTTGGAGGAACGGTAAACAAGATGACTAAGAAATCCCACCTTTAAAGCGCAAAGTTTTCTCCAGCTGTGTCTTACTGGAGAGATAAGAGAAGTCTTTAGCTGAGGAAATGTTGAGTCTAGCTTACTTCCCTTACTTGTGCAGGTCCATTTCTCCACCCAGCTCAGCTAGCAGAGTTAGGACGGTGCCCTCTCCCAGTTCATCTCAAGAATTTCCAGTCACTTCCTCAAGAAGAGAAGCAAATACACCCCAAAGCAAAGCAAAAGAATGACTGTGACTCAAGTAATTATAGTAAACACTGAAAAGTGGTGTCTATCTGGGGCTCTAATGTTCTCCCCCGTGTAGTAATTTTTCACAGTTTCAACTTCCTGCACTCCAGAGGGAATGAACCCAAATTTGCCTCATCTATGGGTAGCAGTAGCTTGAGCAGGGGATAGCTTCCTCTGGTTCCTAGTTATGTTTTGAAACTCAGGAGGGGATTGTGTAAACCCAGTTGGTCTAGTTGCTCTATCAATGCATCACCCCTCTCTCTTTTCAGACGTAAAATCTCTGGGCTGGCTTCAGGGTATCAGGTCCTTTCTTCCCTCAGCCACCTAGTCCCATACGCTTCAAGCTCCAAGGAGGAACTATAACAGGGTTCTAACACACACACACACACACACACACACACACACACACACACACGGTTGAGACAGAGATCTCCTTTCTCATAATTCCTGGATTAAAAAGTAGTGTCTGTGATTTTTTGACTGCTTACCAGGTGCTAGGCCCTGTGGTGACTGTTCTATACACATTATCTCATGTAAGCCTCACCACCTATTTCATGGAGTAGGTGCAGTTATATCTTTGAGGTGTAGGTGAGGAAACTGGGACCGAAAGCTTTGATTTCTTGCATGAGTTGCAGAGCCTATAAAATGGCAGGATGGCAGTGATGCCCAGTTGAATCACTCTAATCCCAGAGCTCGTGTCCACCATGCGGGGCTGCCTCTCCCAAGACACAGCAATAGCCGTAGAGCTCGGAGGCAGCATCCATAGGGTCATTCTTATCTTGTGCAGAGAGCGGTGAAGTTTGAAACGCTCTATTTGTGGCAGGAATGCCGTCTAGTGGCAAAGCTACAAACGGTTAGAGACCAAATTCAGACTTGGATTCTTTAACTTTAGAGTCTACACCTTAAACCATCATGCTTTAAAAGCTCTGTAAAACAAAAGGAGGTGGTTTGCTCAGGAAGTCACGTGGGTGAGATTGATGCCCTTCCAAAGACAGCAGCTTTGGTTCACAGGAATTTGGGTAGAAATTCAAGCTTCTGTAGTATTTCCTGCCTTAACACATTATTCAATAAAGATAAGATGTGTAGCTCTGAACTGATTTTGATATTTTGAATGTGATTTCTCTCTGTTAATAAAGTACCATAAAGTCAGTCATAAAGACATTACTGAAAGTCTGAAAAGGAGAATAGAAGCTAAGACCATCCATAATCCTGCAATTTTGATATAATTATATTTTTGTGCATTTCTCTTGTTCTTTTTCTTAGACTATTTTACATGGTTATCATCACAAGATGCATACAATTTTAAATTTTCTTTTTCTTCCTTAGACATAAGTATTTTCCCATGTTATCACGCCTCTTCATAGATGAGACTTTTCATGGTGATATATCACTGAATTAATAAACCATAATTGTTGTGTCCATTTTCACATTACTGAGTATTTAGCTTGTTCATTTTTTTAATTGAAATATAGTTGATATACAATATTATGTTAGTTTCAGGTATACTATATAGTGATTTGACATTTGTATACATTATGAAATGATCACCACAACTCTAGTAACCGTCTATCCCTATCTAAAGTTATTACAATATTATTGACCATATTCCTTATAGTGTATATTACATGCCAATGTATATTACATTTTTAGCCAATCTACATCTTTCCTCCACCTCACTACATTTTGTGTTTTTGATGTCATATTTTACATTTTTTGTTTTATGTATCATTTAACTACTTTCTGTGGACATAGATGATTTTACTGCTTTTGTCTTTTAAGCTCCCTACTAGCTTTATATGTGGTTGATCTGCTACCTTTACTCTATGTTTGCCTGTACTAGTGAGCATCTCCTGGGAGCTATTAGAAATGCAGAATATCAGGCCCTACCTGAAACCTGATGAATTGGAATCTGTATTTAATAAGATCCTCAGGTGATTTGTATACATTTCAAAGTTTGAGAAGTGCTTATTCAGGTAGCCTTTTTTTTTTTTTCTTATATACACTTTAGGTATAAAGGAAAGGGTTGGATTATTTCATATATTGGGAGACGTATTTCTTTTTTAGTACAGTGGTTCTCAAAGTACGGTTCCCAGACCAGCAGCATCAGCATCACCTGGGAACGTGTTAGAAATGCAAATTCTTGACCCCTACCCCGGACCCACTGAATCAGAAACTCTGTGGTGTGGTGCTACTATTTAAGTCCTTCAGGTAATCCTGATGCTTAGAGTTTGAGAACCGCTGTTTTGATGCCAACTAGACCTGAGTTAGTTGTTTAAGTAGAAAGGTTAGAGGCTTTGAAACCATTTACAAATAAGTGTCCCAAAAGATGTTTTAAAAATGTCTGAATGATGTTTATGTTGTGAATTATGTTAACTTTCAGGATTTAGAAATAGCGTAATATTAGTATTCCAAAGGCAAAATTGTAACTGTCTTTTTCACGTAGTTTTTCCCCGCAAGTGACAAAAGGCTATGATTTACAATAGAAAGGCCATTTATTTATACTCAGGTGAACTCCATTTTTTAAAAACCAAGATGTGGCTTTAGAGAGTTGATAATACCTTGAAAAGTTTGGGCTTAAGTGGAAGAAATAGGTTGCACTTGACTTTCCCTGTATTTTGCAAATGCAAAAAAAAAAAAAAATCCATTTATATGTCCTCAGTGGGTCCAGAATTTTTTACTCTGTTCTCTGTACTTCGGTGTCCCCCATCTGACAGAGCAGCTGGTCTATAATATATGACTCACTGGCTTCCAGCATCATAGCTGGGTCTCTGCTAAAGCCATTGATGCTTCTCCCTGGTGTGATGTACAACTACTAAGAAAAGATGCTGGATCCACAAACCCCACAGGAAATTAGTCTCATTACTGCAGCTGAATTCATGTTCCCATACAGAAGAGGGCTTCAACTGCAATTGCATATGGAAGTTAATTTACTAAGCAGAGTGTGCTTTTCTTGGTATCGGCTTTTATTCTGACTTCCAGAACAAGACAATCACCTGTGTCCTTAATTGTGTGTGCAATTTGACAGTCAAAATGGACTTTGAGTAAGCTCTTGGCAGTGTCATCAGCAGAGAGGAAATTCTTCTCTGAGTTGAACTTTGATTCCATGTGACAGATATCTGTGTGTTTTTTTTTTTTTCTTTTTGGACCATGACCTCAATATGAGTCAGCAGTGTGATGCATCTGTAAAAAGAAAGACGAGGATGGAGAGAGAGAGAGAGAGAGAGAGAGAGAGAGGCACTACTCTAAACTCAATAGTGGCACATCGTATGAAAGTGAGGCATGTTGGTTCCACTGTGCTTGTCAGAATCCACCTAGAGAATTAGGGCATATCTAGAAGTCTAAGTGTAATAGATGATTCTCTGTACAGGGACAAGATGGTGGGAGACCTGTATACTAGACTTCAGCTACATTTTTGTTTGCCCAGAACCTTCTCCTTTCCACCACTGACTATTTTAAGAAGTTCTACTTGAACTTTCAAATATGTGCCTCTGTCACTCCAACAGATACCTACACCAACCCGGCCAATCAGATCTCTAATTGTCTGGGCTAGGTGATTGGTCTAGAGACACACTTATGACCCACATAGGGCAACTGAGGGTCTTTTAGGGGAAGTAATTTGAATGTTGCAGAGCGTTGGCCATTTTCGCTCCTCTGAAATAGTTAGTTCCAAAGACTAGGTGAGCCTGAAACTGTGGGATCCAACTTTCCTCCACATGGATGCAGTGAGTTGGATAAAAAGCCCAACAGAGACAAGAAATGGAGAGAGAATGAAAAAGAGAGAGAGGAGTAAAAAGGGAGGAGAGAGAAAGACCTTATGGCGTCATTCAAATTCTTGGATCCAGATAGAGCAAAAAGGTCACACCTAAGACTTCCCAGTTACATGCACCAATACATTCTCTATTTGCTTAAAGAAGTTCAAGTTCACTTTACCTTCAAAGAGGCTTGACTTATGGAGCCTGGAAATCCCATGCGTGAGGAATTGTTTAAAGACAGAGGTAAACTTTACTGAGAAAAAAAATGAGGGTTGATGTTGGCAGGGGTGGAGGAGGAAGACTCACTTCAAATGTATCCAGATTGACAATGTGGAAGAAGGTGTTCACGTGCTCTTGGCCACTCGGGGGAGCAGGACCAGGAACAGTCATGGAAGTGGCCAAGCAAGGGTGGAAGCGATGGTAAGGCAGACGCACAGATCTCAGCCTTATGGAATTCAGGCACCGACTCTAATTCTGCCACTTTCAAACCTTGCTCAAGTTGGTTAACTTTGCAGAGACTCCATTTCCTCATTTATGAAATGGTTATGATACTCTCTGCCCCCTTATCTCTCTGTGTCAAGTGAAAATGACATAATAAATATTTACTGAGTATCTACTATGTGTCAGGTGCTATGATCGGCATTAAGGACCCAGGGCTGAACAAGGAAGACAAAAATCTATGTCCCCATAGGGCTTAGAGTCTATAGTTTTTGTTGGTGAAATGGATTATTAATGAACGCCACAATCACATGTGAATGTAGAATTGTCACCATGATGAGGGTGAAGGAGAATGTGGGGCCGTGATAGCCTGTGGGAGGGGCAGCTGACCACTCAGGGGACACGGAGGAGGAGGTCAGGCCTGAGTTGGTATCTGAAGGGTCAGGAGGAGATTAAGGGTTAGGGAAATGTTCTCGGCAAAGGGAGAGACACGTGCCGATTTGCTGTGAAATGATGGGGTTAAAAAAAAAAAGGAAGCCAGAGTGGGCTGGGCTGCAGTTCCCAGCGGGGAGCTTGGTGTAGCTCCCTGAGTTGGAGGGGTAGGTGGGGAGCAGACCACACAGGTTGTTGGAGGCCAGATAAGGGGTTTTTCATCCAGTTAAAGGGAAATGGGAAGCCAAATGAGAGATTAAGTAAGGATGGGCATGTTTGTAACATCCTTGTGGCTGGTGGAGTCCAGGTTGAAGGGGAATCAAAGTGGATGTGAGGATACACACTATTCAAGAAATATTTATAAAATTACACTGAAAAAGCATAAATACTTTACCAGTGCATCAGCAGCACCATGGTGGTGGTGCTGAATAGCTACCTCTAAACTGAGAACTTTGTGTATGATAACATCTATTCCTCAAAACAATGCTCTGAGGTAGAATCTGTTATTAAGACTGTGCCATAGATTCAGAAACTTGACATCAGTTTTTAACGTGCTTAAATTCATGTACAAAGTGGAAGAGCTGGGACTAGAGCCTGGGATTATACAGTTGTTGTAAGTAGGTGTCTCTACACCTGAGATCTCATTGCATTGTATACATACCCTTCTTAACCCCCTAAAACTTCATATATTTTAACGATTTGCATTGTCCACTAGATCATGCCTTGACAAGAGCATTTTTTTCTTCCATTCCTCCCTCCCACTGTTTCTTCCTTTCCTTCTTTTCTCTCTCCCTCCCTTCTTTTCTCCTTTCCTTCCTCCCTTTCATTTTCACCATCACCTAACATACACCAGATGCATCCAAGGTGCTCAGTGATATATTTCCCAATGGCTGATTGAGAGAATTAACGTTTGCTAACATAAGGGCTCCCTGTCCCTAGAAATGCAGAGCGGAGCTCAAGGCCAGCAGGTTTCTGTTGAGGCGTTCTGGGGAGAGTACCTGGGTTGGCTCAAAGATCAGATTAAGAATCCGCAAGAACCTTTCACAACAAACAGTAAATGGAGGTGCTGCACCAAAAGGAGACTCTCATCCTAAATCCTGGAGGACAGAGCTTGAGCTGAGTGAATGGAGGTTGCCTCCAAAGACAGTGATACTCTAGGGGGCAGCGGAAATTGGAAATCAGGAAGCAGATGGTTGTGGAGCAAGGGAGTGTCTGTGGCCAAAAATAAGAATATCTTTATTGGTGGATAAGGAAACAAGCCAAATGCTGATCTAAATGAGAGGAAGTTTCCTGAACATTTAGGAAGGATGTCTGGTCTTTAAGAGAGCTGGACCTGAGTGTGTGTCTCAACCAGCCTCCAACTTTATCATGTGGTTTACTACTTGTTCTCTCCTTTTTGGGGAGCTTGTGGGTTATTTCTCTTGTGGGCCCATAGAAGAGACCCTCCTCCCCTTGCTCACCCCATTCAGGTCTGAGTGTTGCTAGATCAGTGAGTGATCTGGCACAGGACGCATGAAGACTCCGAGGACTTTCCTGAAAGCTGAGCTCAACTCTGCTCGCAGTTCTCTTAAGAAAGTCTTCAGATGGAGAAGAAAGGCCTTAAATAATAGGGCTTCTGTTTTCTTGATGATGAAAAGGGAAAAATGTCTGAAAGAATGCTTCCAGCTGATTGGGGTTGGACAGAACAGCAAGGAGAAATTCTCTAAGTCCACTTGGAGCTTGTTAACATTGAGAATTGCAAGAAATTGGTGTTAGCTGATTCCTTTTCCCAAAAGCACAGGCAGATTTGATTTCCACTTTTCTGTTATGGTTGAGTACATTCTTTTGGCAAATACTTACTGAGCACTTTTAAGGTTAGGATTGGTCACTTAAAACAAGTATCTTCAAATAGTCTTCATTTAAACACATAAGCTTCAAACTATAACAGTGATAGAATGAGAGACAGTCATCAGCAATTTGCAAAATTATGGTGCTGGTCGTCTTCCCAGCCAACTCCACTAGACTTCTCCCCTCTTCCCTCTTCCTGAGCATCTTTCCCGTTCACTGCTTAATCGTATGTTATCTTCAGCATGTGCTGTTACATACAAAGCCAGGTGTGAACCAACTGGTGTCACCATGACAGACAAGAAAAAGAGAAGTTTACGGTGAGAAATGGCCTTGTGGGCACGTGACACGTGCAGTTGCATAGTGCCCCCTGCTCAGAAGGAAGTTTGGAGGTTAATGCTCTGTGGTCACCATCTTGAAATTCTTAATAGATTTTTTTCTTTGTCTTTGTGTTCTGTACATGAAGTCCAGTGGGACAGCGGAGCATGGTCTGGGGCTTGGAGCCTCCTTTCTCTGGCAGCCCCACTTCCCTCGGCCTCCTCATTCATCTCCCTGAGATGGGTTCTTGGCTACCTGCTCTCTGACCCTGCCCAGGTCCTGCTGCAGCACCGCACTCCCACCGGCGAGCTCCAGGGCAGGAGGGATGAATCAGGTGTATGTGTTCCACTTGCAGAATCGAAGGGCAGAGCTCCAGGCACCTTGGGAGAGTTGATACTCACCCCATGAATATCCTTGCCTGAGGGAGCGTGACATTAAATAGCAAATGAAAAACGCTATGACAGGTTCAGAGAAAGACAGCGGAAAAAAGGAAAAATGTTTGCCTGTTTTTTGAGCAAGAGACCCCACATTTTCATTTTGCACCTAAGCCCTACAAAAATGATATGAGTGTCGCTACTCATAGCCTTTTGTTTATCACCACGAGCGTGGGTGGGTGGATGAGAAATGTGGGTCCACTCACATATGAATATGGAAAATCATTCTTCTGTCTAAATGCACTGAAGGCTGGCCCCTGTAGGCCAGCGCTGCTCTCAACTGGCATAGCTTATTGGTTGTATCTGTCTCCCAGAAACATATTGGCTAAAGCACTGTCAAATAATGACCATGTCTAACCATCTGAATATTCCTCTAAAAATTCCACAGTCAAATTTGGCAAAAAAAAGGTGATGACTGAAATTAATAGAATGTTCCCCAGAACAACAGCACGGGAAACAAGTGTGTTATTTACAGTATAAACTAACAAGGCAGGCCATGGCAATTGATGCTTGCCCCTCCTCTCCACAGATCTCTTCTTGTTATGTAAATAAGATGGCCCAAGGTGCGAGAACAATGAATAGCATAATAACTGGAAATGTAATGGCACTAATAGTGAATTTCTCTGGACTGTCAACTTCTGCTCAAAGGCCCTGGCAGTGAAGGATAGAGAGCAGTGTGTAGCAAGGAAATCTTTCTCTCTTCCTGCGTTGGTGTGTTGCCTCTGCAGGCTCCTTTTCCTCTCGCGTCCCACTCCTTCCCCCACCACACCCCATGTGTCTAGAACAATCTCCTCTGTAATCCTTCACTTCCTAAGTGACTTAGCCCAGAATCTTGTTTTGAATAGATCTTTGCACATTTCTTGATTGGTTGACGCAAGCCTGAACTGATGCAAGCCCCAACTCTAAAACATGTGATGTGACTTTTCCTTTTGAAAATGTCCAATTCTCGGTCATTGATTATTTGTTTGAAAGTAGCAAACGTCTACTCAAACAAATTTAAGAAAAACGGGGAATTATTGGGAGGACACAGGGTCAGGAAGTTCAGCCAGACCTTGCAAAGGGCCAGAACTAGGAGGCAGAATACTGGGTCTCGGGGACCCCAGAGGTGTCCCAGGCTTGCTTTGTAACATTTGCCTATTTCTATGGTAAATACCTCCACCACGACTGATTTCAGGACACCAACATGGCCTCACTGAATGGGAAGTTGAGAAGAGATGCATAGTTGCATCCCATTTTATAGTATTTCTATCATATACATAAAATAGACATAAGTAACCTTAAGAGCATAGATAATAGTAAAATAAAGTACAGTAATTAAAAAGTGATGCATTTTGAGTATTTGTTGCCTTTGCTTTTAAGATAATTTGTTTAACCATAAGCACATATAACAATTTTTAATAACATCTATGGTTAACATCTGGATTCACAGAATTCCTGACAATTTAACAGTCAACTCTTGGTAACAGTACATTTTGGCTCCCACATATCATTGTTTCCTTATGGGGCTGGGGGAGCAGCCTTTGTGAGAAGATGACAAAGTGCAGAAGGGGCTATGGGTGTTGAAGGAAATGACTGGCCAAAGGAGCAAATTGTTGGTATCTCCAGTTGTGTCTCTCCACAGATATTTTATTTTGGCATAATTCAGAGTCAGTATATAACTCCGTGTCAAAAAGAATTCAGATATGTTCTTGTCCTTGTTTTTCTCTGACTTCTCCGAATATCTCTTATCTGGTTCTTCTTCCTACCCCCTAACTGGAGGCTTTCTACTCTGTCTTTAGACATCATTTATCCTCTCTATGATGACAACACTTAAGTCTAAGAAATTTGTACTGTTCCTCTGCTGAGCTTCAGGCCTGTGTATTGAACCACTTCCTAGACACTGTCCCACGGATGTCCCACCATCACCTTGAATTCAAGGCATCCAAAACAATTGCGTCTCTCTCTCCAAAAACATACCTCCTAACCAAGTGGCAATGTGCTGTAATGTGAGGCACAGACTTAGAGTCTAGTGCCAAGTTGTATCCCTAACTTGACTTTGTTACCTTGCGCAAGTCACTGATTCTTCCTGATCTCAGTTTTGCCATCAGATAAATGGCCTAGACTTTGATTAATGGTCTTTATTCCATGGAGACCTTGATTTTGTGGGTCTACCTCAGAAGCTATCCAAGCATCAAGAAAAGAGAGGCTCCGGTGGAGTCCTGTGCACCCCATCCTCCCTTCAGCCAGGAATACTCCTCTTTCATACTTTTCATAGGTTAAAGTTCCATGAAATATTTCTTTTATGAAACAATTATCCAGGAAATTTTGTGAATCACTAAATTAGATGATCCCTTCGGTCTTATATCCCTTATAGGTCTAAGCGTTCCATGATTCTTCAGTTAGTGCTTAAGCTTCTGTTGGCTTCAAAGCTACTGGGATGTCAGCTCAAGATTATAAGACCGTGTTTTGCCCTCTGTACTTCATTGCATAGGGTTAAAGGTGGGAAGCTCCCCAACATTGAACGTAGTCTGTGGTAACTCTAATGCCTCATATTTGATTCTCATTTAACATTCTACAAAACCCTTTTATGTCTATTTCTGCCCCAGGGTCCTAAAATATAAATTTTAACATCCTATGCTTCTCCTTGCCTCTCATTCCTAAATACAAATGGACGCTCATTGATAATCATTGCTGAATAATGAACAAATGATTGCTGAATGAGTGATTGAATGCATACCACCAGGGAAAATTACTGTTTTGAATCCATTTCTGGGCCTGAACTTTAGGAGAGTCAATTTGTTGCATATTAAGTAAGCCAGTTGTTGAATCAGCCTTTCCAACCAGCTTCCCATTTTCTGGAAGAGAGGTAAGTTTCTTGTGGGAATTGTTTGGGGTTCCTGAGAATTGCCATGAAACGTATATTTCGCTTTCTCTAATGCTAAGACTTATCAGGCAGAGACAAGGCTTTTGCACAAAGTGAGTTAGTTGGCCATTCTCTATTCAGGGCTGTTGGATCAATATTTGTTATCATTTGGTTTATTTATTAATTCATTTAAGTTTCTAAGCAGCTCTACCTTTTGTTGTGATGATGATATGGCAAAATGCAAAACAGCTTCTGATAGACCTTTGCTATCTAGACTCTCAAGAATGATCTCTAAAAGCCAACTCATTTCATTTGCATCCTTTTATTAGTAATACAAAAAACTCCCCTAAACCTCAACTAGTGCTTGTCACAGTCAGTGGGTACTTCAGGAGCCAAGAGTGCATGGGAGGGTATTTTTGGTTCATTATTGGGTTTCTGTAATTGAAATGACATTTTGTGAGAGCACGCAAGTATTTTAAGGGGAAACTCAAACCAATGCAGTAGTTTCAAAGTCCTCATTACTATAACAATGAAAAACAAATTTGTTAGAAGTATGTGTGCATGTGTGTGTGTGTGTATACACATACGCTCACATACATACACAGGCATACACATACATTGGCATGGATAGACCTAATAAAACGTATGTAGTGTTCTCGTTGTTCCAAATACAGTTGGTCCTGTAGAGACTAAATAGACAATTAGCCGTGGCTTGCATCCCTCCTCCAACTTCCCCCCTTTCTCTGATGCTCGAGGCTTACCCACAAGTCCTACAGGGTTGTGGCCTGTACATTCAGCCCCAAATGAGGGCTCATGGGGGCAGAGCATTTACAAGCCTTCTCTTCTGACCCTCTGGTTAGATGAAGGTGATTGCACAGAGAGAAAAACCAGGGAATAACAAAGGAAACCGCTTAAGCAAGTTGTGTTTGGGAAGATTAGAGGAGGGAGTGCACAGAAGGATTAATCTGAAGTCTCTAAGGAAGTAATCGTGTTCAAATAATAGTTTTTCTTGTAACCCCATTTTCTCAGGTTGGTAATTTCTGATTGGGTCTCCAATTTTCTGAAATCTTTTAAAACTTAGATTCTAGCTTTCTTTCTTCAGTTTCCTTATTTTTATTTTCTCATTCTGGTGCAGCATCCATTCATTTATTCAGTCCATTGTCCATTTGTTCATTCATACATTCATTCATGTATTCACTCAGCTGACATTTACTGTTAATTGAGATGAATAAAATCTGCAATCTCCAAGATGTGGGAACAAAACCAAACCAAACGCAAACCAAAACTCGCTGAGAATCCATTGTGGCATGGCTGACCTTTAAGAGGTGTGGGCATTCTATCACCTCATTGGGTGCTAGGCAGTTGTTCTGATTAAATGCCTTGTTAAATATGTTGCATGCCAAAACTGTGGTAGGAGTTATGGTAGGGACAAGAGTACAATGAATAAAATATGGAGAGAGTCATTAAAAACATAACTGGCCTCAGAGAGAGGTCAGGAAGACTTTACAAGTTGGGTTGCTTCTGCCTTAGGCAGAAACCAAGTCTCAGAGCCTTCTATGTAAGGAAGCTGCCCGAGTACAGGCTGGAGGCAGTAGAGCAAGTGGTATTTTCAAATTTAACTGGGTCCGTGAACTTTGTTTAAAATGTTCAGTGTTTAAGCTCTGTCGAGGAAAGGTTTCTGATGAGGTAGCTCGTGAAAGTTGCATACTTTCTTTTGTTGATAGGGTAGCTTGGCCAAGAACTTATTGGTTAGATGTAGAAGTACTGTCTGTCAATTAGACGTAGCCAAAAAAATGGGGGAACGGTGAGAAGGCCCCATGTTCCCAAATGGACAAGTGAAAACTGATATCCTCCTGTTAGGAGGAGAAGTAATGATTCATGGCAATCTCTAGTAATAATAATAATGGCCAACATTGTTGATCACTTCCCACAAACCAAGCACTGTGTAAAGTCCTCCCCATGTTCTGTCTCCCTGAACCTGCCTGGCAACAGAGATGATTGGGCAGCGCAGGTAGTTTAGCCGTTCCTTGCCCTAGTTGCTTAGCCTCTACCAGCCTCAGTTTCCCCTTCTGTGGATGGAGATCACAGGACTGTGGGGAACGTTAAATGAGACAGTGCTTGTTATGTGCTTAGCACAGTGTCAAGCAGGGAGTAATAGGTCAGTGAGTATTAAAGGATTAGCTAGTATTAGCACTCCTCTCCCCCTTTTACAGACAAGGAAACAGAGGCTCAAGAGGACCATTCTATCAATAAATATGAGCAGTACCTGAGGGCAGCAGTACCAGAAAATCATGCTCTTGTGAGTGCCTGTTAGAACATAAAATTGTCTGATGCTCAGAGTGACAGCCAAAACAACTCTTACCAACGTGTGACCATCACCTTGCCATTATTACTTGATCTCATTTGATTCTCATAAGCTTTATGAGGGCAGAGATTTTAGTCTTGTCCACTGCTCTATCCCCACCTGTAGCGGTTCCTGGCACATTCTCCGCTGAAGGACTGACCTTTCATTTTCCTTCTTCTTTGCCTGGCAAACTTCTATGCATCCATCAGGAATCACTAAGTATCAACACTCCCCCCTCCACATAGCCTTGCCAACTCTCTGGGACTCATTCTGTCTTCACTTCCCACACAAACTCATAGTTCATACCGTGGTGAAAGTATTTTCACGTTGTATTGTGATATTTCTACTTTCCTGTCTATTGCCCCACTTGCTCAGACTCCTCTAAGGCAGATACCACTTTTTACCCCTCTCAGTGCCCCTGGCTCATTGCTTAGGATTGGCTCACAGCAGGCCTTTGCAGACACTTGAATAAGTAACCATAACTACCTTCATTTGTATCTGAACAGTTTTCTTGATATTTGAAATTCTCACCAAAACCCCCAAACCCAAAGACCTTTGCCATTCACTCAAAGGTTTTCAAAGAATGTTTGCCTTGGGATTGGGTAGCTCTCACATGCCTGGAAGGAAGCTTTGGAGCAAAAGCAAGACTGTAGCTCTGAAAGAATTATGTCAACATTTAATTGCAAGAGATAGTTACACTGTCCAGAGGGCTTCCAGAACAATGTAGCTTTTGGTTTAAAGCTCAATTTCTAAGTAATTGATCAAGTAGAAGCAATTTGACTATTACAGCTTGGATATGCAAGCTTTAGTAATGCTGTAGCTTCTTAAAATGTCCCTGTCAAGCCATCTTGGGACTGGAAATCTCTCTGGCAGGTGTGTGAATTCAAAGGCAATGGCTTTAACCTTGGGGATGTTTGGAGATGATCCACATCTTTGTTGATGACCCTCCAGCCTGACAGGCAAGAAAGACTGGACCTGTAATCAGAGCAGTGGTGTAGTGGGTGTGGAAACCCGAGACCTCAAGAGACATTTTTCTTGTAACAAATGGGTGAAGACCTGAACAGAACTGGGGGTTTGATGAATACTCTCCTGGTAAATGTTTTTTTTTTAATTTTTTAATTTTTTTAATTGAAGTGTAGTTGATTTACAATGTATACACATACATACATTCTTTACATTCTTTCATTAGGTTTATCCCAGGATATTGAATATAATTCCCTGTGCTATACAGTAGGACCTTGTTGTTTATCCATTCTATAAATATATGTAATAGTTTGCATCTACTAACCCAAACCCCCAGTCCATCCCACCCCCACATCCCTCCCCTTTGGTAACCACAAATCTGTTCTCTATGTTTGTGAGTCTGTGTCTGTTTCGTAGATAGGTTCATTTATGCCATATTTTAGATTCCACATATAAGTAATATCATATGGTATGTGTCTTTCTCTTTCTGACTTACTTTACTTAGTATGATAATCTCTAGTTGCATCCCTGTCGCTGCAAATGGCACTATTTTGTTCTTGTTTATGGCTGAGTAGTATTCCATGTGTGTGTGTGTGTGTGTGTGTGTGTGTGTGTGTGTGTGTGTGTATATATATATATACCACATCTTCTTTATTCATTCACCTGTTATGCATGTATCTTTTTGAATTATAGTTTTGTCCGGATATGTGCCCAGGATATATGCCCAAGAGTGGATCATATGATAATTCTATTTTTAGTTTTCTGAGGAACCTCCGTACAGTTTTCCACAGTGGCTGCACCAACTTACATTCCCACCAACAGTGTATCTCCTGGCAAATGTTAACTTGGCTCTTTGAGCTGGAAGAAGAGAAAGGGGCATACTTAGGTTATATTTAAGTAACAGAGATTTGAGAAATAAGGGTGATGAGAATCTCAGGGGACTTGGGAATAGCTGGACATCCAGGCCTCCTGGAAAAGGTAAGTTGTTTGAGGAACTGGAGGAAGAGTTATGTTCCCAGCTCTAGTAACTGGGTTGTCACTGCTGATACCACTCTATTTGCTTTGCTTCTGCGTCTCTTTAGTACGTGTCTCCTTTCAGCTAAGCAATCTTTTCATTTTTGCCTAGTTCAAGTTCCTGGGGAGAATCTAATTGGGTAGAGCTTTAATACTATTGGACAGCCTATGGATGAACTGCTCTTAGGTCACATGGCCACTGTGAGCCAATCAGCAGTGCCCAGAGGAGGAGTCATGCAATACAGAACATGGCCACCTATGCTTAAGGAACTATGTAGGGCTTCTTCCTCAAGATGTGTCACAGACTTGTGCACTTTCGTAAAAATAGGCCATCAGTGTGGCAGGCACTGGGATGTTTCTATTTTATCAGAGGATGGAGTCACGATTAACCCAATGAACATTCAAGGATCGTTGAGGTTTAGGCATGGTAGCCTGGGATGTGACGATAACTTGAATTGGCACACCTCAATTCTTCTCACTTCTTATTCACAAGTAAATCTGTGAAACTCCTGCTAGTCTTTCCTTACACATGTGCAACAGCCCCCTTGGTTCTCTTATTCGTAGGCCATTGGCCCACCTGTGTTCACCTATGTGAGGGGACAGTTTGCAGCACCTCAGATGTGTCTATCTCTCTTCTCTAAGGGCTTTCTCAGTACTGGGAACTTGCTGGGTAGCAAGCAGGTGATTCCTGGAAATGTGGGAATTTAACTCCCTGGCGTCACTCTCAACAGATGGGAGAGATAAATGCCCCAGCCGCCCCAGCCTCCTGTGAGACAATTTGGGCCTCATTTGCCCACAGGAGGAACCTGATCATTAACATGAGCTTTATTCATGTATCTCCCTTCTCTGTCTCATTTTTTTCCACATCCTTACTTGTTCTTCTTGCAGTAAATTCCCAAATGTATTACCTGTACCAAAATCCTTGTCTCTGGCTCTGATTTTGGGAGAATCCAAACTAAGACAATGAAATATTATACCCATTTCAAGGAAGATCATGAGCTATCTATGTAGGGACCATGTATTATGTTCTTCATCTACATAAAATCTGTCCTACCTACTGAATGTTTTTATAGTGCAAACAGGCTCATAGGCAATTGATTAAATATGGGAATATCAATACAACATTAAAATTACTTTGGTTCATACGCAATATTCCCTAGAACATTGGTATTTTGCACCACTAGGAAGTAGCAGCTGAAGGAAAGTATGTAGCTGAATGCAGCAAACACAAGGGGAATACACAATAGTCTACGTGCAGTTCACCCCAAGTTTCTCCTTTCGACTCACTTGACCAAACCCTCGCTCTTAGAAGTGCCTGTGGAGTAATTTCCTTCATCTTGCTGCGTTGTGCCTCTGTTTTTTTAATTCATCAGCCTTGGCCTTTCCTCACAACCCTTGCATCAAGCTGCATTCACTTTTTAAAAGGGAAAGTCCTTTATTCATTGTACTTTTCTTTTAATTATTAAGAATTTATCATGTCTTTTCAAATGTGCCAGCTTAAAAAAATTACAATTAGTATTATTTGCGTTGATCATGTGGTTACAAATTTGCAAAGACCTGGAGTAGTGGTCTGCCCTAACCCCATCTTTTCCAAAAACGCTGTGATTTTATTGCAGAATTCTCCCAAACATCAGGTTTTTCTGGAGCACAAATCTTGTTCAGGGAACCTATTTCAAGGCTGTTCCAAGCATAGGAGCATCTGTGTTAGTTAGGTATAAGTACACACCTCATCGTTGGTACTTACTAAGCAGGTGAAGGGAAGGAGGGCAGCACAACCTTGGTAATGACACAAATTTAGATATGATGGGGTTGGCGGTTACCTCTGGTCCTTGGCCCAGCCAGCTCTCCAGAGGGGGAGGGTTGCATTCTTATCTTCAGCTGGGAGGTGGGAAGGAACATTGGGTTTAGGAGATGGCCACACCATGATCATTTGGTGTACTGTCAGTTACATCCAGCAGAAGATTCACCATTGTTTCTTTTATGATTTTGTAACAATATGGACTAAGTGAAAAAATTTATTTTTTATTAATATTACAGTGTCATTAAACCCTTATTTGATGATTCCTGCTTGGAATCCTATTTACAAAAATATGCCAGGTTTCACAGTATTTATTATTTCTACTGCATGCTAAGAACCATACTAAAGGGGAACATACATTATTTCCATGTGACTCTCATAGCAACCCTATGGGATAAACACTCTTATTTTCATTTCTCAGGTAAGGACATTGAGGCACAGAGAGCTCTTGGGGCCTGGCCAAAGTCTGGTGTTCAGAACCAGCACTCTCTGAACTCAGTTTCCGTATTTCTTCCACCTAGGTGTCTGCTCCTTGATAAATTGTTTGGGGTCAGTCACTTTTATCACTGCATTATGAATATGCTGGGTAAGCTCAAACGTAACAGCAAACTAGGAGTTAGTAGGATTTAGGCACGATTAAATGCCATGCAAACTTTCAAAACATATTTTATTCATCACTGCTTCATATCTCAACAACTTCCATTTGTTAGTTAGTGTTTTCCAAGTTGCATTGTCATGAGCAGAATGTGACATATTTTTGAGGGGGAAAAATGAGAACGGTTCAAAGCTGTGAAATTTGGAGTGATGCTTATAAGTATTTTTCCCCTAACTTATCTGATTTTATATATATATAAATCCTAGCAGGAAAAAAATCAGAATACAATAATTTTCGATAACAAGAAAAATGGCTTCTGTTTACACTGAGTTCTCACAGATGAGATATGCATTAAGGGCACAAAAGCTAAAAGACAAAGAGAAATGACAATTTGAGCACTTAAAAGCTCGCTGAATTTTTTACAGGGTGTGTCAGGGGGAGTTGCAAAGTGAAACCACAAATCATTGGCAGGAAGGCTGGCAGCTGGCAATAGAACATGTCATGGACTGGTGTTTCCCTTCTATCCCCCTAGTGACCTGCACCTCAGACTTCACCCATGCCCTCTGTCTTTCCTCCAAGACAAAATGAGGGAATTGAATGCAATGATCACTAAGCTTCTCTTCCGGCTCTAAAGATATTCCGAGTCTCAAGATTTCTAAGAGTTCTGTGCCATTAGAATTGATTACCTTTAAATTGTTATCTACTATTCATAAAAAGAAAATTATTCAAGCTTGTACTTTTTGGCACAAACTTTACCCACGACTTTTCTAAAATATTTTCTCTTAATGAGCACAGTTCTCAAGCACTGAAACTAACTGGAACTACCACAGAGTATTAATAGAAAACATATGTGAGAGGATGTTATTTAGTAAACCCGTAAGTCCATAATTCTAATGATTCAAATCAACTTTAACTTTCCACTAATTAGAAGTGAAACTCTCAGCTTTGCTTCTTTTATCTGCAGCTCCCCTTGTCTCAGGCTGCTCAGTGATGGCCGTGCTCCTGGCTGGATCACTTCTTCCATGTCTACTGATTAAAGTCCTCTGGCCAAACAGTAGGCAGGCTGAACTTGAGGGAGGGTTTCCCTGGAAAGCCGTGAACAAAGAGTTGGGGACTAAAAGCGAAGACTGGCTATGTTGGAAAAAGAAGGGAGCTCTGGTCTCTTTGGGTCTGTTTGTAAATATCTTTCTAATGAGCAGGCTCTCACTTTTGGGGCTGCCCTGAGTGGCTTGGGTGGGCATTCTCTTCATTATCCAGCCATTGTCATGGAGTGATTAAAGCGGCTTAATGACTTTTTGAGGAAAAATGATTATTTCCAGAGCTCTCTTGGAGGTACAGGAACTGCTCTAAAATTGCAAGAACAAGGCAGGACATTCTTGGTACAACTGTGTAAAAAATAACCAGCAGCACCTTGACATTTGTAGATTTCATTTAAGCAGATGAGTATGGGATTCCAGCTGCACCAGCCTCCTCACTAGTCCTAGAACACACCTCAGGGCCTTTGCATGTGCTAGTCTTGCTGCTTGGAATGTACTCCCCCCCCCCCCCACTGTATCCTCATGGCTTGTTACTACTTTTAATTAGTTTTTGCTTGAATGTTACTTTTTCACAGAGGTCATCCCTTCCGTCTTTAGTCACTCTTTGGCCCCTGACCATGCTTTATCTTTACAGAATTTATCATCTCATGAGGTAGTAAATATTTAAAAGTTGTTTATTTTTCATCTCCTCTGCTAGAGTGCAGGCTGCATGAGTGCAGGCTCTTTGCCTGTTTTGGACCCCATTTCATCTCCAGCCCTAGGAGAGCAATAATGAGCACTCAGTAACTATTTGCCGAATGAATGAAAGTATGAAAATATACACATGGAGATCTGAGTGACTTTCCAACAATTTAAGTCAAAAGACAATCTTTACCTTAAAAATGCAGTGTCTGTACATGTTTGGCATTTGATAAATATTTATTGAAAAAAATGAACACATGAATGGAATGGATATATAAATTTAATAGATATATTTTTCTATAGATATATAAATGTGCCCCTGAGTTTTAAAAGGAAAATGAGAGTGGCAAGACTATGGTCTTGGGAACCAAGTAGTTGACAGAAAAGTTCAGTTTCTAGATACCCCATGACAATGCAAAAAATGCAATTGCACATAGCCTATTTCTTCATCTTTAAATGAGGGATAACTATTCAAACAACAACAGTAATATAAATAATACATACTTTGCAGCTTCAAGTGAGGATTAGATGAGATAATGCATGAAATGCAATAATCTGGGTCTGGGGTCTGGGTAATAGTAAAGTTTCCATGTATTGCACATATTAAAAAACGAAAAGCAATCAAGTATTTGGAATGAAGGAATGCAACCAGCCCACCTCTATCTCTGACCTGCTGGAGGAGGTTCTGATTCTGTCCATCCAGGTTTTTCACCTTCCCCACCCTCCATGACAAGACTGGGAGGAAACGTGGAAGGGGAGAGCTCAAATCTACATCTGGAAATGGGACTGTAGAATGTGAGGGTGCTGGGCAAGCAGATGTGAGAGCAGAGAGGGCACTTTGAGATCCAATTTGCCTTCTTTATGGGGTTAAAAACTATAAGCTGCGATTTGCATCCATTTATTTCTCGGATGTATCCGAGGCCATAGCACGGGGCCTAGCACGTAGTAGTTGCTCAATAAATAGGTGTTGGATAGTGAATGAAGAACATGAATCATTTTGGAGTTAACTTTGGTTGTGGATTTGCATCCCTTTATCCTGTGAGGTTGAACTAAACCCACAGTCTCTTCATTCATTCTTAATTCATTCATTTCTTCATGGAATCCCCTCACCTCCACATAGTTTGTGAATGCCTCAGGCAAATTGAATATCATTTTTCCTTTCACTTTTTAAAGAGACTAGTATTTGGGTGTTTTGAGCTGCAGAATTTCAGAATTCTTTCTGCTAAACACCTCTTGAGACCCCAATTACTGAGACTATAAACCCCTCTAGAACCATAAGGGTTTCCTTGCAAAGATACTGCCATTATGCATCTTGTGAAAAGCCCCCCACATCTTTAGCCCAATTCAACAAGTTTCCATTGAGTGCCCAGCACTAAAAGTCTTAATGAAATTGATTCCCTACTCCTTCTATTTTAACTGTCAAAATCATAGACTACATTGTTTCCAACTGAAAACCCACTAACAGCTCCCTGCCGGTCATCCCATTGCTCCTTCCCAGAGCTGGCACTGCCTGGAACCAGTATCAATGGGGAATCTATATTGTGAATGGTATTTATTACAAGAAAATCATGTGGCATAAAAAGATTAATTGGCTTCATAAGCATGTAATTTTTTATACTATGAGCTTCTCAATGGAAAGGTATTCTAAGGGAGGCATAATTGCTAATTCCAGTGTTAAACATGACTCTGAGGAGTATTTTACGGTCCGACTCTCTGAGTGTCATTTCTTCCTATGGACCAGAGAAGAGAGTGGAAAGGAAATAAGCTTTCATTGAGGCTTCTACTCAGGGCCAGGCCCTGTGAGTTCCCAGACATGGGTTTCTCCTTGTGATGACTTGAGAAGTACATGGAATTATCCTCATTATAAAAAAGAACCAATTCTCACAGGGCTTAAATAACTTCTCATAAAAATCACCTCCTTATAGTTATGTGAAATCAGGATGCAAGACCAAGCTTCCTAGGGAATACTCAATGACTCTGTATCCTATACCAATGTTTCTTCTGCCAAATTTAAGATATGCAGTGTCCCCAAGAGCCGCCTACCCCCAAGTATTTTTCCTCACCACTTCACTTCACTGTCTGAAAGTCCACCATTAAAATCAATCTTGTGTTACAAGGCTGGAGTCTTCTTAGGCTTCTGCTAAAATGGGGAATGTCTAGTGCAACCTCTCTTTTGAGTCAAGGAAAATATGTAGAATTTAGGTCAAGATGCCCCGAGAATAATTTACAAAACTCATAAATACAAAGCTGATATATTTAACACCAGGTTCAGACCGTTTTTGAAGAACTGAAACTCCCTCCTTAGCTCTGGAGAGAAACGAGATCCGATCTGAGACCAGGGAAGCACTTCCCTGCCAAGGATAGGTGAAGTGCTGTGACAAAGACTGAAGGTGCTCCGTAGACTCTGGATTGCATAGACCCGAGTTCACATCCTGGCCCTGCCAGTTGCCATCCATGTCCCCAGTATACACTTGCCTAAGCTTAGGTTCGAACCTCAGCTCCACAACCTTCTGCCTCATTAGCTTTGGTTAAGTCAGTTAATCTACAGAAGCTTAGTTTCCTCTTCAGAAAATGGGGTTATTTCTACCTCTCTCTTAGGGTTGTTGTAGGATTGAATGAGATGGTCCTTAAAAGCACTTAGCCTAACGCTGGACACAGAAAGAGTGGTCATAATGTGGCAATAATAGTAGTAGCCATGGTTGTTGCTGTCTTTACTATCTATTATTATCATCTAATATATATTATCCATTATTCAATAAATTCCAGTAAGTCTGGCTAAATCCCCCCCACCACAAATTGCTTTCTTTCAGCATTCCTCAGTGCAAAATGTGAGATGTCCTTTGAGGGTAAAATAGAATTTTAACCTTATCCTCAAGGCCCATTTGTGCCCAACATACAATTTAAAAAAAAAATTTTTTTATTGTAAAAATCTTCAGAACTACGGAAAAGTTGAATTTTGCAGTGGGCGCATGTGCACTCACCACCTAGATCCTACCTTTAACATTTTACCCCTTGCTTTTCCACTCTCTCTCCCTCTATGCATCCCTCTATCCATCCATTAATCCATCCTATGTTTTTTATTTGATGCACTTCAAAATAAATTGTAGACATTGATATACTTTCTTCGTAAATACTTTAGCATGCATATTGTTAACTAGAGTTCAATATTTGTGTATGCCGTTTTCTCTTTTGATGTAAAATTTACACGTGGTGAAATGTATAAATTTTAATGTATGTTCTCTGAGTTTAACATACGCATGCATCTTTGTAACCTAAACCCTTGTCAAGATGTTGAATAGTCCCATTATCCCAGAAAGTTCCCTCAAGCCTCTTCCTAACCACTTCTGACACCCACCCTCCAACAACCCCAAAGCAACCGCTGCTCTGGTTATTGGGTACCATGGATTCGTTTTTTCTTTTCTAGAACTTGATATAAATGGAATCATGCAGCATGTATTCTTATGCAAGGCTTCCTTCAATGACTGTGTTTTTAAGATTAACCCATGTTGCACCAGTGCACCCACTGAAAGAGTACAAACAACATTTTTTGAATTGCTGCAAGCAAAGGTCTTTCTCGTTTCATCTTGCTCCGTGTCAGACTTGACTCTCTTGTGCCGGTCGCACTTGCGTCCCGTAGTCCCCGGCCCTTTGCCTTCCCAGCTCAATGCCTTTGCTCCAAGTCTTCCTCTCTACGAGGCCCTGGCCTCTGCCTGTTCATTCCCTGCGCTCCCTGCAGGGCTCTGCTCCAGTCCCAGCACCTCCCTGACTCCCCTGAGGACTACCACGGGTTTCTGCCTGAACTCTCTCTCCTTTGGGCAGAATCGCTAGCCCACTGATGGGTAGTGTTGCTGCTGGTGATCAGTTCCTGGTCATGGACGGGGGGAGAATAAGGGATGGAGACTGGCGCTGAGGGTCCCAGGGAGGGGTACTCTTCACTTATAAGAGCCAAAATAAGCGAGACCAGGGTGATAACTGCAAGACCCCAAAGACAAAAGGAGTGAGGAGAGAGGGAGAAGAGCCAAGGGGATCAGCTCGATGTGAGTAATGGGTGTGAGGTGGATTGCGGCTGACGGCTCAGGAGGGAGATGAGGGAAGCTGTGAGGAGTAACTGCTCTCACGTGTAAGTTGTCTAAGTACGAAATAACTGGATTGATTTTCCTCGTGGCTGGTGGGAATGCTTCTCCTTGCTGCGCAGTCATGCAACATATGTCTTATTTTCTCAACTAAATTGCAAGGGAGTCTCTTACTATTGACTGGGACAGTTTCATAAGGTGTTTGCTTATTTTGTTCCCCGTGGTAACCTGCACGTGGGAAGGCTGCAGTAGAGACCCACTGATTGCAAGTGACGCCTCTCACCTGGTTATTCATTCTAGCAATTAGTTTTATTGATATTTTGGGGCCTGGACTTAACGTGCATTTGACTGAATTGACCATTTCAGCCACTATAGACTTTGCAGCAGTTTAATCTGTCAACTGTGCCAGGGAAATGGGAACTGGGCAATGGAGACTTCTTCCACTTTATTGCCATTTGACTACCATACCGTGGTAGCATCCAACCATTAATGTTCATGGTATAAGGTGAATTTTTGTCTTAAAAATATGGTATAGTATCAGTCTCTATTCTTGTTGCTCTAAAATTAAAACAGAAAACTTTGTCCCCAAAGTTTTGTCCATCAGACTTCCAGCCTAGTGCTTACGTCTGTTTATAGCCCAGCAATATCTCCGATGGAGGAGGAAAATGGTCCAACAGCCGCTGGACATCTGTCTCTTCTTGTTTCTTACTTCCCTAACCCAGCAGACTTCCTCAATTGAGACTGATCCTTATTCAGTCTAACAAAGAAGATCAGAAGCAATTCAGTGTCAGTAGACTCCCTTTTACACCTTTAATATTTTGTATTTTGCCAATATTTCAAGGTAGTCTGAAGGTCTCCTGCTTTCTCATGAGGGCTGGGCATGAACGTTCAAGAGCGATCATTGTAATGACATCTCTCTGATTAAAAAGACAGCTAGTGAAATCAAGATAGAACATCAAATTCAGAAACATCATTAGCAGGATTCTATTTTGGCTAGGTCTAATCTTCTGTGGGGTCACCATGTTGCCTTCAATGAGCCTGACCATTTTATATCATTTAGATTGAAACAGACCCATCATGTCACAGGCAAATGCCTTTATCATATTTAATTAACCCAATACCATGTAATAATCTCCCTGGTAATTATCCCTAGCCAGCACTTGAAAGCATGCAGCAACAAATAAATCATCAAAGTTGCAGGTATACTTAAACTGTTATTTGGTGCCATGGCAGAAGAGTATTGACAAGTTACTGTACAGTACTAATTATACTAAGAAAATGTAAATGGTTTCGTCAAGAAAAGAAAGAACCAGATGGCAGGTTTTTTATACTGTATCCTCATATGTTAGGAAATGGGGTATTAAAAAGGTATCATGCCCTCTGCATCAGGGAAGAAGGAGGAATAAAGATACCTGTGTTTTTATGGATGCCAGACTGAACCTCCAATTGGGGAAGCTGTTTGGTAAGAGGTAACATTCAGAAGGACATCAGTGGCTGTTGATATTTATGTCTCATGATGCTGCCCAGGATATAGGTGAACAAATAGTACTTAGGTGAATGCTACCTTTTTCTTGTGATAGTAGCTGCTGGCAGTGGTGGGGTGGGGGGGCGGGGGGTGGGAAATGACCTGTTCCATGGTGTCCTGGCTTTTCCTTCATGCTCGCAAATGATAAATTATTCACGAAAATGGATGTACCCACCATGTGGTAAATCAGTGGGCCTCCACTGAGCTGGTTTTTCTGATGCATCAGGGAGAACATACTTACCTGATTGCACTGCAGTTGAAAAACAAAATTCAGTTGGAAACGATGGACTTAAATCTACAGATTGCAACAGCACGTGGCAGAAAGGAAATTTGATTTCAAAGGTGAGATTTGGCAAGCCGTGAATGCACGGTGCAGACTACACAAGGCAAGGAAGACTGAATTGGATTTTTAATAAGCATAGAGTTCTGAATTCTCTTGTTCTTGAATTGCACACCATCTCATCCAGCTGCTGTTCCCAGCTAATGTCGCCAGAGCTGAAGTGACAGCCAAAGAGTGTGGCTTGGGAAGTACTCATTTGAGTCTGATTATCTGCTGGTTAGGTTGGGCTGCTACCTGCCATAAAACATGGCTGTGATTTAGCCTTGTTAGAAAACAAATTTGGAAACCATTAAAAGAGAAGGGTGTTTGAATAGTAATGTGCTCCCTTGCTTTCCACTCCTTATTATTTCGTCTGTGTGTATGTGTGTTTGTGTGCACGTTGCGTTGTTGTTACTCAACCAATCAATCAAAATGCTGTTTATTATAAAAGTAATTCTCCTTAATTAGAGAAAATTTGGGACATAAAAAAGGAAGAAAAAGAAAACCACTCAAGGGTTGCCATCCAAATATGATCATTCTTAACAATTTAGTGTAGTTACTTAGAGTCTTTTTCCTTTATGCACATATTTTTAGTTGGTTTACTTTTTATATAGTTGGACTCATCATGAATCATATATTAAATATCCTTCTTAAAAATCATCTTAAGTTTAGTCTATATAGTTAAATTAGCAATAATTATGCTTTGAGCTGTATTACCATTCCATAAATAGATATCATTTTATAATTTTTACACAGTCAGTTCTCAATGGTTGCATAATATTCCTCTGTTTATATATATCATATTTTGGTTAAGCATTTCCTTATTGTAACATTTTTGTTCTCAATATTTCCACGTTTTTTCTTTGTATATTAAAGAAACTAAGTTGTGACTTTAGTATAAATTAAAACTTGTTTTATTTCATAAATCTTTTCACATTGTTTTACAATTTTTTATAAATATAATTTTTAATGGCCACATATTTTTTAAAATCAGAAGGCAGCCTCATAACATTTAGCTATTCCTTTGTGTTTAACTATTGAGATCAAGGTGCTTTCTAATTTTTTACAATAATAAATGATAGGCCGGCTCATTAGCTAATCAAAATGTATTATGCACCAATTATATACAAAGCACCAGGCTAAACTGGTTATATTTGTGCATAAAGCTTTTTCAAGTTTAGGATGCTTTACTTAGAAAGGATGTCTAAAATTGGTGCTGTTGGATCCAATGGGATGTATGTTTTTAAGGGTGTGGGTAGAGGTTGCCTGATGGTTTTGGTGAGGGTCTGTTACTAATCTGTTCTGCCACCAGCACTTCATGAGTGCTCGTTTCACCACTCCTAGGCATCAACTGCTATTTTCTGCCATGAGAGGGTGGAGATAGTGGGGCAAGGAACTTTACTGGATCAGGAACAAAGGGTTGGCCCCATCCCTTCGAGGGATCCTAGTTACTTGTTGCCCTCCGTTGAGCCCTGTCTGGCTGCCCTGATTTTGGGGGGAGGGTGGAGCTCAGGAACAAGGCATG
>NW_028122147.1:0-56000 GCF_965194805.1 Balaenoptera borealis | reverse complement strand
TCCTTCTACAAAGTCATACCTTAGGACCCCATCCTTACAGGAGAAAGTCAGCTTGCCTTGCTGCTGTAACCAAAGCACAGTTCTTCCTCTTACACTGCAGGGTTTTAGAAGAAGCTAAGCCTGATAGCCTAGCAAGAGCGCTCCTTGGGGGAGGCGTTTGGCTACACGCAGAACTCCGTGCCAAATAAACTTTATTCAAGGAAGGGACCAGTGTGTAGCTAGAGTGTCTACTTACTTGGTAGAAATCACATGGAGGTAGGCTACGTGTTCGCTGGAAACGGGGGCCTTATGGCACAAGCCTTGCTTTCCCATTTTGAGTGCTCCATTCATGCTGCCTTGAAGCTACCTAAATCACAGTTTAGGACGGGTCTCTAGTCACTGCAGGCAGGGCTCTGGGAAAGGAACAAGTGTTCTCTACATCAACAGGGTGCTTTCATAGCCTGGGTGGGAGCTCCTCCTGATACGCTCTAGAGCTAAAAGGAAACTTGACGTGAGTCCTTTCCTCAAGGTAAAGCCTTGAATAGCCCTGCCCAAGTGGAAGCTTGGAGCAGAGTCCTTGAGGCATTAGCTTTAGGTCTGCTTTCTTTAACGTTAGTAAGCATTTCAGGAAACGGAGGACCTCGCCTGGGCACCCTACTCCCTGCAGAAACACCGAGCACCGGCAGGCTCCACTAGGCTGCTAAGAAACTTCAGGCCCGGAATCCTTTCCCAGTCACTCAGTGTATGCTGAGTGTAGGGCAACACACTGCACTCTTCCCTGGGAGAGCTAGATTTCCTCAGCACTCCGACAGCTCCAGGAACTGTGTTCTCTCACGTCCTACATGTCATGCCAATCTGCCTCATTGCCCTAGGCTGAGCGGCACTGAGAAACCAAAACTGCTTCGCATTCCTTCCACAAAGTCATACATTAAGACCCCATCCTTACAGGAGAAATTCGGCTTGCGTTCCTGCTGTAAACAAAGCACAGTTCTTCCTCTTACACTGCAGGGTTTTAGAATAAGCTAAGCCCGAGAGCCTAGCAAGAGCGTTCCTTGGGGGAGGCGGTTGGCTACACGCAGAACTCCGTGCCAAATAAACTTTATTCAAGGAAGGGACCAGTGTGTAGCTAGAGTGTCTACTTGGTAGAAATCACAAGGAGGTAGGCTGCGTGTTCGCTGGAAACAGGGCCTTATGGCACAAGCCTTGCTTTCCCATTTTGAATGCTCCATTCATGCTGCCTTGAAGCTACCTAAATCACAGTTTTAGGACGGGTCTCTAGTCACTGCAGGCAGGGCTCTGGGAAAGGAACGAGTCTTCTCTACATCAACAGGGTGCTTTCATAGCCTGGGTGGGAGCTCCTCCTGATACGCTCTAGAGCTAAAAGGAAACTTGACGTGAGTCCTTTCCTCAAGGTAAAGCCTTGAATAGCCCTGCCGAAGTGGAAGCTTGGAGCAGAGTCCTTGAGGCATTAGCTTTAGGTCTGCTTTCTTTAACGTTAGTAAGCATTTCAGGAAACGGAGGACCTCTCCTGGGCACCCTATTCCCTGCACGAACACCGAGCACCGGCAGGCTCCACTAGGCTGCTAAGAAACTTCCAGGCCCGGAATCCTTTCCCAGTCACTCAGTGTATGCTGAGTGTAGGGCAACACACTGCACTCTTCCCTGGGAGAGCTAGATTTCCTCAGCACTCCAACAGCTCCAGGAACTGTGTTCTCTCACGTCCTACATGTCATGCCAATCTGCCTCATTGCCCTAGGCTGAGCGGCACTGAGAAACCAAAACTGCTTTGCATTCCTTCTACAAAGTCATACCTTAGGACCCCATCCTTACAGGAGAAAGTCAACTTGCCTTGCTGCTGTAACCAAAGCACAGTTCTTCCTCTTACACTGCAGGGTTTTAGAAGAAGCTAAGCCCGAGAGCCTAGCAAGAGCGCTCCTTGGGGGAGGCGGTTGGCTACACGCAGAACTCCGTGCCAAATAAACTTTATTCAAGGAAGGGACCAGTGTGTAGCTAGAGTGTATACTTGGTAGAAATCACAAGGAGGTAGGCTGCGTGTTCGCTGGAAACAGGGCCTTATGGCACAAGCCTTGCTTTCCCATTTTGAATGCTCCATTCATGCTGCCTTGAAGCTACCTAAATCACAGTTTTAGGACGGGTCTCTAGTCACTGCAGGCAGGGCTCTGGGAAAGGAACGAGTCTTCTCTACATCAACAGGGTGCTTTCATAGCCTGGGTGGGAGCTCCTCCTGATACGCTCTAGAGCTAAAAGGAAACTTGACGTGAGTCCTTTCCTCAAGGTAAAGCCTTGAATAGCCCTGCCGAAGTGGAAGCTTGGAGCAGAGTCCTTGAGGCATTAGCTTTAGGTGTGCTTTCTTTAACGTTAGTAAGCATTTCAGGAAACGGAGGACCTCGCCTGGGCACCCTATTCCCTGCACGAACACCGAGCACCGGCAGGCTCCACTAGGCTGCTAAGAAACTTCCAGGCCCGGAATCCTTTCCCAGTCACTCAGTGTATGCTGAGTGTAGGGCAACACACTGCACTCTTCCCTGGGAGAGCTAGATTTCCTCAGCACTCCAACAGCTCCAGGAACTGTGTTCTCTCACGTCCTACATGTCATGCCAATCTGCCTCATTGCCCTAGGCTGAGCGGCACTGAGAAACCAAAACTGCTTCGCATTCCTTCTACAAAGTCATACCTTAGGACCCCATCCTTACAGGAGAAAGTCAGCTTGCCTTGCTGCTGTAACCAAAGCACAGTTCTTCCTCTTACACTGCAGGGTTTTAGAAGAAGCTAAGCCCGAGAGCCTAGCAAGAGCGCTCCTTGGGGGAGGCGGTTGGCTACACGCAGAACTCCGTGCCAAATAAACTTTATTCAAGGAAGGGACCAGTGTGTAGCTAGAGTGTATACTTGGTAGAAATCACAAGGAGGTAGGCTGCGTGTTCGCTGGAAACAGGGCCTTATGGCACAAGCCTTGCTTTCCCATTTTGAATGCTCCATTCATGCTGCCTTGAAGCTACCTAAATCACAGTTTTAGGACGGGTCTCTAGTCACTGCAGGCAGGGCTCTGGGAAAGGAACGAGTCTTCTCTACATCAACAGGGTGCTTTCATAGCCTGGGTGGGAGCTCCTCCTGATACGCTCTAGAGCTAAAAGGAAACTTGACGTGAGTCCTTTCCTCAAGGTAAAGCCTTGAATAGCACTGCCGAAGTGGAAGCTTGGAGCAGAGTCCTTGAGGCATTAGCTTTAGGTCTGCTTTCTTTAACGTTAGTAAGCATTTCAGGAAACGGAGGACCTCTCCTGGGCACCCTATTCCCTGCACGAACACCGAGCACCGGCAGGCTCCACTAGGCTGCTAAGAAACTTCCAGGCCCGGAATCCTTTCCCAGTCACTCAGTGTATGCTGAGTGTAGGGCAACACACTGCACTCTTCCCTGGGAGAGCTAGATTTCCTCAGCACTCCAACAGCTCCAGGAACTGTGTTCTCTCACGTCCTACATGTCATGCCAATCTGCCTCATTGCCCTAGGCTGAGCGGCACTGAGAAACCAAAACTGCTTTGCATTCCTTCTACAAAGTCATACCTTAGGACCCCATCCTTACAGGAGAAAGTCAGCTTGCCTTGCTGCTGTAACCAAAGCACAGTTCTTCCTCTTACACTGCAGGGTTTTAGAAGAAGCTAAGCCCGATAGCCTAGCAAGAGCGCTCCTTGGGGGAGGCGTTTGGCTACACGCAGAACTCCGTGCCAAATAAACTTTATTCAAGGAAGGGACCAGTGTGTAGCTAGAGTGTCTACTTACTTGGTAGAAATCACATGGAGGTAGGCTACGTGTTCGCTGGAAACGGGGGCCTTATGGCACAAGCCTTGCTTTCCCATTTTGAGTGCTCCATTCATGCTGCCTTGAAGCTACCTAAATCACAGTTTAGGACGGGTCTCTAGTCACTGCAGGCAGGGCTCTGGGAAAGGAACAAGTGTTCTCTACATCAACAGGGTGCTTTCATAGCCTGGGTGGGAGCTCCTCCTGATACGCTCTAGAGCTAAAAGGAAACTTGACGTGAGTCCTTTCCTCAAGGTAAAGCCTTGAATAGCCCTGCCGAAGTGGAAGCTTGGAGCAGAGTCCTTGAGGCATTAGCTTTAGGTCTGCTTTCTTTAACGTTAGTAAGCATTTCAGGAAACGGAGGACCTCGCCTGGGCACCCTACTCCCTGCACGAACACCGAGCACCGGCAGGCTCCACTAGGCTGCTAAGAAATTTCCAGGCCCGGAATCCTTTCCCAGTCACTCAGTGTATGCTGAGTGTAGGGCAACACACTGCACTCTTCCCTGGGAGAGCTAGATTTCCTCAGCACTCCGACAGCTCCAGGAACTGTGTTCTCTCACGTCCTACATGTCATGCAAATCTGCCTCATTGCCCTAGGCTGAGCGGCACTGAGAAACCAAAACTGCTTCGCATTCCTTCCACAAAGTCATACATTAAGACCCCATCCTTACAGGAGAAATTCGGCTTGCGTTCCTGCTGTAAACAAAGCACAGTTCTTCCTCTTACACTGCAGGGTTTTAGAAGAAGCTAAGCCCGAGAGCCTAGCAAGAGCGTTCCTTGGGGGAGGCGGTTGGCTACACGCAGAACTCCGTGCCAAATAAACTTTATTCAAGGAAGGGACCAGTGTGTAGCTAGAGTGCATACTTGGTAGAAATCACAAGGAGGTAGGCTGCGTGTTCGCTGGAAACAGGGCCTTATGGCACAAGCCTTGCTTTCCCATTTTGAATGCTCCATTCATGCTGCCTTGAAGCTACCTAAATCACAGTTTTAGGACGGGTCTCTAGTCACTGCAGGCAGGGCTCTGGGAAAGGAACGAGTCTTCTCTACATCAACAGGGTGCTTTCATAGCCTGGGTGGGAGCTCCTCCTGATACGCTCTAGAGCTAAAAGGAAACTTGACGTGAGTCCTTTCCTCAAGGTAAAGCCTTGAATAGCCCTGCCGAAGTGGAAGCTTGGAGCAGAGTCCTTGAGGCATTAGCTTTAGGTCTGCTTTCTTTAACGTTAGTAAGCATTTCAGGAAACGGAGGACCTCGCCTGGGCACCCTATTCCCTGCACGAACACCGAGCACCGGCAGGCTCCACTAGGCTGCTAAGAAACTTCAGGCCCGGAATCCTTTCCCAGTCACTCAGTGTATGCTGAGTGTAGGGCAACACACTGCACTCTTCCCTGGGAGAGCTAGATTTCCTCAGCACTCCAACAGCTCCAGGAACTGTGTTCTCTCACGTCCTACATGTCATGCAAATCTGCCTCATTGCCCTAGGCTGAGCGGCACTGAGAAACCAAAACTGCTTTGCATTCCTTCTACAAAGTCATACCTTAGGACCCCATCCTTACAGGAGAAAGTCAGCTTGCCTTGCTGCTGTAACCAAAGCACAGTTCTTCCTCTTACACTGCAGGGTTTTAGAAGAAGCTAAGCCCGATAGCCTAGCAAGAGCGCTCCTTGGGGGAGGCGTTTGGCTACACGCAGAACTCCGTGCCAAATAAACTTTATTCAAGGAAGGGACCAGTGTGTAGCTAGAGTGTCTACTTACTTGGTAGAAATCACATGGAGGTAGGCTACGTGTTCGCTGGAAACGGGGGCCTTATGGCACAAGCCTTGCTTTCCCATTTTGAGTGCTCCATTCATGCTGCCTTGAAGCTACCTAAATCACAGTTTAGGACGGGTCTCTAGTCACTGCAGGCAGGGCTCTGGGAAAGGAACAAGTGTTCTCTACATCAACAGGGTGCTTTCATAGCCTGGGTGGGAGCTCCTCCTGATACGCTCTAGAGCTAAAAGGAAACTTGACGTGAGTCCTTTCCTCAAGGTAAAGCCTTGAATAGCCCTGCCGAAGTGGAAGCTTGGAGCAGAGTCCTTGAGGCATTAGCTTTAGGTCTGCTTTCTTTAACGTTAGTAAGCATTTCAGGAAACGGAGGACCTAGTCTGGGCACCCTATTCCCTGCACGAACACCGAGCACCGGCAGGCTCCACTAGGCTGCTAAGAAACTTCCAGGCCCGGAATCCTTTCCCAGTCACTCAGTGTATGCTGAGTGTAGGGCAACACACTGCACTCTTCCCTGGGAGAGCTAGATTTCCTCAGCAATCCAACAGCTCCAGGAACTGTGTTCTCTCACGTCCTACATGTCATGCAAATCTGCCTCATTGCCCTAGGCTGAGCGGCACTGAGAAACCAAAACTGCTTCGCATTCCTTCCACAAAGTCATACATTAAGACCCCATCCTTACAGGAGAAATTCGGCTTGCGTTCCTGCTGTAAACAAAGCACAGTTCTTCCTCTTATACTGCAGGGTTTTAGAAGAAGCTAAGCCCGATAGCCTAGCAAGAGCGCTCCTTGGGGGAGGCGGTTGGCTACACGCAGAACTCCGTGCCAAATAAACTTTATTCAAGGAAGGGACCAGTGTGTAGCTAGAGTGTATACTTGGTAGAAATCACAAGGAGGTAGGCTGCGTGTTCGCTGGAAACAGGGCCTTATGGCACAAGCCTTGTTTTCCCATTTTGAATGCTCCATTCATGCTGCCTTGAAGCTACCTAAATCACAGTTTTAGGACGGGTCTCTAGTCACTGCAAGCAGGGCTCTGGGAAAGGAAGGAGTCTTCTCTACATCAACAGGGTGCTTTCATAGCCTGGGTGGGAGCTCCTCCTGATACGCTCTAGAGCTAAAAGGAAACTTGACGTGAGTCCTTTCCTCAAGGTAAAGCCTTGAATAGCCCTGCCGAAGTGGAAGCTTGGAGCAGAGTCCTTGAGGCATTAGCTTTAGGTCTGCTTTCTTTAACGTTAGTAAGCATTTCAGGAAACGGAGGACCTCGCCTGGGCACCCTACTCCATGCACGAACACCGAGCACCGGCAGGCTCCACTAGGCTGCTAAGAAACTTCCAGGCCCGGAATCCTTTCCCAGTCACTCAGTGTATGCTGAGTGTAGGGCAACACACTGCACTCTTCCCTGGGAGAGCTAGATTTCCTCAGCAATCCGACAGCTCCAGGAACTGTGTTCTCTCACGTCCTACATGTCATGCAAATCTGCCTCATTGCCCTAGGCTGAGCGGCACTGAGAAACCAAAACTGCTTCGCATTCCTTCCACAAAGTCATACATTAAGACCCCATCCTTACAGGAGAAATTCGGCTTGCGTTCCTGCTGTAAACAAAGCACAGTTCTTCCTCTTACACTGCAGGGTTTTAAAAGAAGCTAAGCCCGAGAGCCTAGCAAGAGCGTTCCTTGGGGGAGGCGGTTGGCTACACGCAGAACTCCGTGCCAAATAAACTTTATTCAAGGAAGGGACCAGTGTGTAGCTAGAGTGTATACTTGGTAGAAATCACAAGGAGGTAGGCTGCGTGTTCGCTGGAAACAGGGCCTTATGGCACAAGCCTTGCTTTCCCATTTTGAATGCTCCATTCATGCTGCCTTGACGCTACCTAAATCACAGTTTTAGGACGGGTCTCTAGTCACTGCAGGCAGGGCTCTGGGAAAGGAACGAGTCTTCTCTACATCAACAGGGTGCTTTCATAGCCTGGGTGGGAGCTCCTCCTGATACGCTCTAGAGCTAAAAGGAAACTTGACGTGAGTCCTTTCCTCAAGGTAAAGCCTTGAATAGCCCTGCCGAAGTGGAAGCTTGGAGCAGAGTCCTTGAGGCATTAGCTTTAGGTCTGCTTTCTTTAACGTTAGTAAGCATTTCAGGAAACGGAGGACCTCGCCTGGGCACCCTATTCCCTGCACGAACACCGAGCACCGGCAGGCTCCACTAGGCTGCTAAGAAACTTCCAGGCCCGGAATCCTTTCCCAGTCACTCAGTGTATGCTGAGTGTAGGGCAACACACTGCACTCTTCCCTGGGAGAGCTAGATTTCCTCAGCACTCCAACAGCTCCAGGAACTGTGTTCTCTCACGTCCTACATGTCATGCAAATCTGCCTCATTGCCCTAGGCTGAGCGGCACTGAGAAACCAAAACTGCTTTGCATTCCTTCTACAAAGTCATACCTTAGGACCCCATCCTTACAGGAGAAAGTCAGCTTGCCTTGCTGCTGTAACCAAAGCACAGTTCTTCCTCTTACACTGCAGGGTTTTAGAAGAAGCTAAGCCCGAGAGCCTAGCAAGAGCGCTCCTTGGGGGAGGCGGTTGGCTACACGCAGAACTCCGTGCCAAATAAACTTTATTCAAGGAAGGGACCAGTGTGTAGCTAGAGTGTATACTTGGTAGAAATCACAAGGAGGTAGGCTGCGTGTTCGCTGGAAACAGGGCCTTATGGCACAAGCCTTGCTTTCCCATTTTGAATGCTCCATTCATGCTGCCTTGAAGCTACCTAAATCACAGTTTTAGGACGGGTCTCTAGTCACTGCAGGCAGGGCTCTGGGAAAGGAACGAGTCTTCTCTACATCAACAGGGTGCTTTCATAGCCTGGGTGGGAGCTCCTCCTGATACGCTCTAGAGCTAAAAGGAAACTTGACGTGAGTCCTTTCCTCAAGGTAAAGCCTTGAATAGCCCTGCCGAAGTGGAAGCTTGGAGCAGAGTCCTTGAGGCATTAGCTTTAGGTGTGCTTTCTTTAACGTTAGTAAGCATTTCAGGAAACGGAGGACCTCGCCTGGGCACCCTACTCCATGCACGAACACCGAGCACCGGCAGGCTCCACTAGGCTGCTAAGAAACTTCCAGGCCCGGAATCCTTTCCCAGTCACTCAGTGTATGCTGAGTGTAGGGCAACACACTGCACTCTTCCCTGGGAGAGCTAGATTTCCTCAGCACTCCGACAGCTCCAGGAACTGTGTTCTCTCACGTCCTACATGTCATGCCAATCTGCCTCATTGCCCTAGGCTGAGCGGCACTGAGAAACCAAAACTGCTTTGCATTCCTTCTACAAAGTCATACCTTAGGACCCCATCCTTACAGGAGAAAGTCAGCTTGCCTTGCTGCTGTAACCAAAGCACAGTTCTTCCTCTTACACTGCAGGGTTTTAGAAGAAGCTAAGCCCGAGAGCCTAGCAAGAGCGCTCCTTGGGGGAGGCGGTTGGCTACACGCAGAACTCCGTGCCAAATAAACTTTATTCAAGGAAGGGACCAGTGTGTAGCTAGAGTGTATACTTGGTAGAAATCACAAGGAGGTAGGCTGCGTGTTCGCTGGAAACAGGGCCTTATGGCACAAGCCTTGCTTTCCCATTTTGAATGCTCCATTCATGCTGCCTTGAAGCTACCTAAATCACAGTTTTAGGACGGGTCTCTAGTCACTGCAGGCAGGGCTCTGGGAAAGGAACGAGTCTTCTCTACATCAACAGGGTGCTTTCATAGCCTGGGTGGGAGCTCCTCCTGATACGCTCTAGAGCTAAAAGGAAACTTGACGTGAGTCCTTTCCTCAAGGTAAAGCCTTGAATAGCCCTGCCGAAGTGGAAGCTTGGAGCAGAGTCCTTGAGGCATTAGCTTTAGGTCTGCTTTCTTTAACGTTAGTAAGCATTTCAGGAAACGGAGGACCTCGCCTGGGCACCCTACTCCCTGCACGAACACCGAGCACCGGCAGGCTCCACTAGGCTGCTAAGAAACTTCAGGCCCGGAATCCTTTCCCAGTCACTCAGTGTATGCTGAGTGTAGGGCAACACACTGCACTCTTCCCTGGGAGAGCTAGATTTCCTCAGCACTCCGACAGCTCCAGGAACTGTGTTCTCTCACGTCCTACATGTCATGCCAATCTGCCTCATTGCCCTAGGCTGAGCGGCACTGAGAAACCAAAACTGCTTCGCATTCCTTCCACAAAGTCATACATTAAGACCCCATCCTTACAGGAGAAATTCGGCTTGCGTTCCTGCTGTAAACAAAGCACAGTTCTTCCTCTTACACTGCAGGGTTTTAGAAGAAGCTAAGCCCGAGAGCCTAGCAAGAGCGTTCCTTGGGGGAGGCGGTTGGCTACACGCAGAACTCCGTGCCAAATAAACTTTATTCAAGGAAGGGACCAGTGTGTAGCTAGAGTGTATACTTGGTAGAAATCACAAGGAGGTAGGCTGCGTGTTCGCTGGAAACAGGGCCTTATGGCACAAGCCTTGCTTTCCCATTTTGAATGCTCCATTCATGCTGCCTTGAAGCTACCTAAATCACAGTTTTAGGACGGGTCTCTAGTCACTGCAGGCAGGGCTCTGGGAAAGGAACGAGTCTTCTCTACATCAACAGGGTGCTTTCATAGCCTGGGTGGGAGCTCCTCCTGATACGCTCTAGAGCTAAAAGGAAACTTGACGTGAGTCCTTTCCTCAAGGTAAAGCCTTGAATAGCCCTGCCGAAGTGGAAGCTTGGAGCAGAGTCCTTGAGGCATTAGCTTTAGGTGTGCTTTCTTTAACGTTAGTAAGCATTTCAGGAAACGGAGGAAATCGCCTGGGCACCCTATTCCCTGCACGAACACTGAGCACCGGCAGGCTCCACTAGGCTGCTAAGAAACTTCCAGGCCCGGAATCCTTTCCCAGTCACTCAGTGTATGCTGAGTGTAGGGCAACACACTGCACTCTTCCCTGGGAGAGCTAGATTTCCTCAGCACTCCAACAGCTCCAGGAACTGTGTTCTCTCACGTCCTACATGTCATGCCAATCTGCCTCATTGCCCTAGGCTGAGCGGCACTGAGAAACCAAAACTGCTTTGCATTCCTTCTACAAAGTCATACCTTAGGACCCCATCCTTACAGGAGAAAGTCAGCTTGCCTTGCTGCTGTAACCAAAGCACAGTTCTTCCTCTTACACTGCAGGGTTTTAGAAGAAGCTAAGCCCGATAGCCTAGCAAGAGCGCTCCTTGGGGGAGGCGTTTGGCTACACGCAGAACTCCGTGCCAAATAAACTTTATTCAAGGAAGGGACCAGTGTGTAGCTAGAGTGTCTACTATCTTGGTAGAAATCACATGGAGGTAGGCTACGTGTTCGCTGGAAACGGGGGCCTTATGGCACAAGCCTTGCTTTCCCATTTTGAGTGCTCCATTCATGCTGCCTTGAAGCTACCTAAATCACAGTTTTAGGACGGGTCTCTAGTCACTGCAGGCAGGGCTCTGGGAAAGGAACGAGTCTTCTCTACATCAACAGGGTGCTTTCATAGCCTGGGTGGGAGCTCCTCCTGATACGCTCTAGAGCTAAAAGGAAACTTGACGTGAGTCCTTTCCTCAAGGTAAAGCCTTGAATAGCCCTGCCGAAGTGGAAGCTTGGAGCAGAGTCCTTGAGGCATTAGCTTTAGGTGTGCTTTCTTTAACGTTAGTAAGCATTTCAGGAAACGGAGGAAATCGCCTGGGCACCCTATTCCCTGCACGAACACCGAGCACCGGCAGGCTCCACTAGGCTGCTAAGAAACTTCCAGGCCCGGAATCCTTTCCCAGTCACTCAGTGTATGCTGAGTGTAGGGCAACACACTGCACTCTTCCCTGGGAGAGCTAGATTTCCTCAGCACTCCAACAGCTCCAGGAACTGTGTTCTCTCACGTCCTACATGTCATGCCAATCTGCCTCATTGCCCTAGGCTGAGCGGCACTGAGAAACCAAAACTGCTTTGCATTCCTTCTACAAAGTCATACCTTAGGACCCCATCCTTACAGGAGAAAGTCAGCTTGCCTTGCTGCTGTAACCAAAGCACAGTTCTTCCTCTTACACTGCAGGGTTTTAGAAGAAGCTAAGCCCGATAGCCTAGCAAGAGCGCTCCTTGGGGGAGGCGTTTGGCTACACGCAGAACTCCGTGCCAAATAAACTTTATTCAAGGAAGGCACCAGTGTGTAGCTAGAGTGTCTACTTACTTGGTAGAAATCACATGGAGGTAGGCTACGTGTTCGCTGGAAACGGGGGCCTTATGGCACAAGCCTTGCTTTCCCATTTTGAGTGCTCCATTCATGCTGCCTTGAAGCTACCTAAATCACAGTTTAGGACGGGTCTCTAGTCACTGCAGGCAGGGCTCTGGGAAAGGAACAAGTGTTCTCTACATCAACAGGGTGCTTTCATAGCCTGGGTGGGAGCTCCTCCTGATACGCTCTAGAGCTAAAAGGAAACTTGACGTGAGTCCTTTCCTCAAGGTAAAGCCTTGAATAGCCCTGCCCAAGTGGAAGCTTGGAGCAGAGTCCTTGAGGCATTAGCTTTAGGTCTGCTTTCTTTAACGTTAGTAAGCATTTCAGGAAACGGAGGACCTCGCCTGGGCACCCTACTCCCTGCACGAACACCGAGCACCGGCAGGCTCCACTAGGCTTCTAAGAAACTTCAGGCCCGGAATCCTTTCCCAGTCACTCAGTGTATGCTGAGTGTAGGGCAACACACTGCAGTCTTCCCTGGGAGAGCTAGATTTCCTCAGCACTCCGACAGCTCCAGGAACTGTGTTCTCTCACGTCCTACATGTCATGCAAATCTGCCTCATTGCCCTAGGCTGAGCGGCACTGAGAAACCAAAACTGCTTCGCATTCCTTCCACAAAGTCATACATTAAGACCCCATCCTTACAGGAGAAATTCGGCTTGCGTTCCTGCTGTAAACAAAGCACAGTTCTTCCTCTTACACTGCAGGGTTTTAGAAGAAGCTAAGCCCGAGAGCCTAGCAAGAGCGTTCCTTGGGGGAGGCGGTTGGCTACACGCAGAACTCCGTGCCAAATAAACTTTATTCAAGGAAGGGACCAGTGTGTAGCTAGAGTGCATACTTGGTAGAAATCACAAGGAGGTAGGCTGCGTGTTCGCTGGAAACAGGGCCTTATGGCACAAGCCTTGCTTTCCCATTTTGAATGCTCCATTCATGCTGCCTTGAAGCTACCTAAATCACAGTTTTAGGACGGGTCTCTAGTCACTGCAGGCAGGGCTCTGGGAAAGGAACGAGTCTTCTCTACATCAACAGGGTGCTTTCATAGCCTGGGTGGGAGCTCCTCCTGATACGCTCTAGAGCTAAAAGGAAACTTGACGTGAGTCCTTTCCTCAAGGTAAAGCCTTGAATAGCCCTGCCGAAGTGGAAGCTTGGAGCAGAGTCCTTGAGGCATTAGCTTTAGGTCTGCTTTCTTTAACGTTAGTAAGCATTTCAGGAAACGGAGGACCTCTCCTGGGCACCCTATTCCTTGCACGAACACCGAGCACCGGCAGGCTCCACTAGGCTGCTAAGAAACTTCCAGGCCCGGAATCCTTTCCCAGTCACTCAGTGTATGCTGAGTGTAGGGCAACACACTGCACTCTTCCCTGGGAGAGCTAGATTTCCTCAGCACTCCAACAGCTCCAGGAACTGTGTTCTCTCACGTCCTACATGTCATGCAAATCTGCCTCATTGCCCTAGGCTGAGCGGCACTGAGAAACCAAAACTGCTTTGCATTCCTTCTACAAAGTCATACCTTAGGACCCCATCCTTACAGGAGAAAGTCAGCTTGCCTTGCTGCTGTAACCAAAGCACAGTTCTTCCTCTTACACTGCAGGGTTTTAGAAGAAGCTAAGCCCGATAGCCTAGCAAGAGCGCTCCTTGGGGGAGGCGTTTGGCTACACGCAGAACTCCGTGCCAAATAAACTTTATTCAAGGAAGGGACCAGTGTGTAGCTAGAGTGTCTACTTACTTGGTAGAAATCACATGGAGGTAGGCTACGTGTTCGCTGGAAACGGGGGCCTTATGGCACAAGCCTTGCTTTCCCATTTTGAGTGCTCCATTCATGCTGCCTTGAAGCTACCTAAATCACAGTTTAGGACGGGTCTCTAGTCACTGCAGGCAGGGCTCTGGGAAAGGAACAAGTGTTCTCTACATCAACAGGGTGCTTTCATAGCCTGGGTGGGAGCTCCTCCTGATACGCTCTAGAGCTAAAAGGAAACTTGGCGTGAGTCCTTTCCTCAAGGTAAAGCCTTGAATAGCCCTGCCGAAGTGGAAGCTTGGAGCAGAGTCCTTGAGGCATTAGCTTTAGGTCTGCTTTCTTTAACGTTAGTAAGCATTTCAGGAAACGGAGGACCTCGCCTGGGCACCCTATTCCCTGCACGAACACCGAGCACCGGCAGGCTCCACTAGGCTGCTAAGAAACTTCCAGGCCCGGAATCCTTTCCCAGTCACTCAGTGTATGCTGAGTGTAGGGCAACACACTGCACTCTTCCCTGGGAGAGCTAGATTTCCTCAGCACTCCAACAGCTCCAGGAACTGTGTTCTCTCACGTCCTACATGTCATGCAAATCTGCCTCATTGCCCTAGGCTGAGCGGCACTGAGAAACCAAAACTGCTTCGCATTCCTTCCACAAAGTCATACATTAAGACCCCATCCTTACAGGAGAAATTCGGCTTGCGTTCCTGCTGTAAACAAAGCACAGTTCTTCCTCTTACACTGCAGGGTTTTAGAAGAAGCTAAGCCCGATAGCCTAGCAAGAGCGCTCCTTGGGGGAGGCGGTTGGCTACACGCAGAACTCCGTGCCAAATAAACTTTATTCAAGGAAGGGACCAGTGTGTAGCTAGAGTGTATACTTGGTAGAAATCACAAGGAGTTAGGCTGCGTGTTCGCTGGAAACAGGGCCTTATGGCACAAGCCTTGCTTTCCCATTTTGAATGCTCCATTCATGCTGCCTTGAAGCTACCTAAATCACAGTTTTAGGACGGGTCTCTAGTCACTGCAGGCAGGGCTCTGGGAAAGGAACGAGTCTTCTCTACATCAACAGGGTGCTTTCATAGCCTGGGTGGGAGCTCCTCCTGATACGCTCTAGAGCTAAAAGGAAACTTGACGTGAGTCCTTTCCTCAAGGTAAAGCCTTGAATAGCCCTGCCGAAGTGGAAGCTTGGAGCAGAGTCCTTGAGGCATTAGCTTTAGGTCTGCTTTCTTTAACGTTAGTAAGCATTTCAGGAAACGGAGGACCTCTCCTGGGCACCCTATTCCCTGCACGAACACCGAGCACCGGCAGGCTCCACTAGGCTGCTAAGAAACTTCCAGGCCCGGAATCCTTTCCCAGTCACTCAGTGTATGCTGAGTGTAGGGCAACACACTGCACTCTTCCCTGGGAGAGCTAGATTTCCTCAGCACTCCAACAGCTCCAGGAACTGTGTTCTCTCACGTCCTACATGTCATGCCAATCTGCCTCATTGCCCTAGGCTGAGCGGCACTGAGAAACCAAAACTGCTTTGCATTCCTTCTACAAAGTCATACCTTAGGACCCCATCCTTACAGGAGAAAGTCAGCTTGCCTTGCTGCTGTAACCAAAGCACAGTTCTTCCTCTTACACTGCAGGGTTTTAGAAGAAGCTAAGCCCGATAGCCTAGCAAGAGCGCTCCTTGGGGGAGGCGTTTGGCTACACGCAGAACTCCGTGCCAAATAAACTTTATTCAAGGAAGGGACCAGTGTGTAGCTAGAGTGTCTACTTACTTGGTAGAAATCACATGGAGGTAGGCTACGTGTTCGCTGGAAACGGGGGCCTTATGGCACAAGCCTTGCTTTCCCATTTTGAGTGCTCCATTCATGCTGCCTTGAAGCTACCTAAATCACAGTTTAGGACGGGTCTCTAGTCACTGCAGGCAGGGCTCTGGGAAAGGAACAAGTGTTCTCTACATCAACAGGGTGCTTTCATAGCCTGGGTGGGAGCTCCTCCTGATACGCTCTAGAGCTAAAAGGAAACTTGACGTGAGTCCTTTCCTCAAGGTAAAGCCTTGAATAGCCCTGCCCAAGTGGAAGCTTGGAGCAGAGTCCTTGAGGCATTAGCTTTAGGTCTGCTTTCTTTAACGTTAGTAAGCATTTCAGGAAACGGAGGACCTCGCCTGGGCACCCTACTCCCTGCACGAACACCGAGCACCGGCAGGCTCCACTAGGCTTCTAAGAAACTTCAGGCCCGGAATCCTTTCCCAGTCACTCAGTGTATGCTGAGTGTAGGGCAACACACTGCAGTCTTCCCTGGGAGAGCTAGATTTCCTCAGCACTCCGACAGCTCCAGGAACTGTGTTCTCTCACGTCCTACATGTCATGCAAATCTGCCTCATTGCCCTAGGCTGAGCGGCACTGAGAAACCAAAACTGCTTCGCATTCCTTCCACAAAGTCATACATTAAGACCCCATCCTTACAGGAGAAATTCGGCTTGCGTTCCTGCTGTAAACAAAGCACAGTTCTTCCTCTTACACTGCAGGGTTTTAGAAGAAGCTAAGCCCGAGAGCCTAGCAAGAGCGTTCCTTGGGGGAGGCGGTTGGCTACACGCAGAACTCCGTGCCAAATAAACTTTATTCAAGGAAGGGACCAGTGTGTAGCTAGAGTGCATACTTGGTAGAAATCACAAGGAGGTAGGCTGCGTGTTCGCTGGAAACAGGGCCTTATGGCACAAGCCTTGCTTTCCCATTTTGAATGCTCCATTCATGCGGCCTTGAAGCTACCTAAATCACAGTTTTAGGACGGGTCTCTAGTCACTGCAGGCAGGGCTCTGGGAAAGGAACGAGTCTTCTCTACATCAACAGGGTGCTTTCATAGCCTGGGTGGGAGCTCCTCCTGATACGCTCTAGAGCTAAAAGGAAACTTGACGTGAGTCCTTTCCTCAAGGTAAAGCCTTGAATAGCCCTGCCGAAGTGGAAGCTTGGAGCAGAGTCCTTGAGGCATTAGCTTTAGGTCTGCTTTCTTTAACGTTAGTAAGCATTTCAGGAAACGGAGGACCTCTCCTGAGCACCCTATTCCCTGCACGAACACCGAGCACCGGCAGGCTCCACTAGGCTGCTAAGAAACTTCCAGGCCCGGAATCCTTTCCCAGTCACTCAGTGTATGCTGAGTGTAGGGCAACACACTGCACTCTTCCCTGGGAGAGCTAGATTTCCTCAGCACTCCAACAGCTCCAGGAACTGTGTTCTCTCACGTCCTACATGTCATGCCAATCTGCCTCATTGCCCTAGGCTGAGCGGCACTGAGAAACCAAAACTGCTTTGCATTCCTTCTACAAAGTCATACCTTAGGACCCCATCCTTACAGGAGAAAGTCAGCTTGCCTTGCTGCTGTAACCAAAGCACAGTTCTTCCTCTTACACTGCAGGGTTTTAGAAGAAGCTAAGCCCGATAGCCTAGCAAGAGCGCTCCTTGGGGGAGGCGGTTGGCTACACGCAGTACTCCGTGCCAAATAAACTTTATTCAAGGAAGGGACCAGTGTGTAGCTAGAGTGTCTACTTACTTGGTAGAAATCACAAGGAGGTAGGCTACGTGTTCGCTGGAAACGGGGGCCTTATGGCACAAGCCTTGCTTTCCCATTTTGAGTGCTCCATTCATGCTGCCTTGAAGCTACCTAAATCACAGTTTAGGACGGGTCTCTAGTCACTGCAGGCAGGGCTCTGGGAAAGGAACAAGTGTTCTCTACATCAACAGGGTGCTTTCATAGCCTGGGTGGGAGCTCCTCCTGATACGCTCTAGAGCTAAAAGGAAACTTGACGTGAGTCCTTTCCTCAAGGTAAAGCCTTGAATAGCCCTGCCGAAGTGGAAGCTTGGAGCAGAGTCCTTGAGGCATTAGCTTTAGGTCTGCTTTCTTTAACGTTAGTAAGCATTTCAGGAAACGGAGGACCTCGCCTGGGCACCCTACTCCATGCACGAACACCGAGCACCGGCAGGCTCCACTAGGCTGCTAAGAAACTTCAGGCCCGGAATCCTTTCCCAGTCACTCAGTGTATGCTGAGTGTAGGGCAACACACTGCACTCTTCCCTGGGAGAGCTAGATTTCCTCAGCACTCCGACAGCTCCAGGAACTGTGTTCTCTCACGTCCTACATGTCATGCAAATCTGCCTCATTGCCCTAGGCTGAGCGGCACTGAGAAACCAAAACTGCTTCGCATTCCTTCCACAAAGTCATACATTAAGACCCCATCCTTACAGGAGAAATTCGGCTTGCGTTCCTGCTGTAAACAAAGCACAGTTCTTCCTCTTACACTGCAGGGTTTTAAAAGAAGCTAAGCCCGAGAGCCTAGCAAGAGCGTTCCTTGGGGGAGGCGGTTGGCTACACGCAGAACTCCGTGCCAAATAAACTTTATTCAAGGAAGGGACCAGTGTGTAGCTAGAGTGTATACTTGGTAGAAATCACAAGGAGGTAGGCTGCGTGTTCGCTGGAAACAGGGCCTTATGGCACAAGCCTTGCTTTCCCATTTTGAATGCTCCATTCATGCTGCCTTGAAGCTACCTAAATCACAGTTTTAGGACGGGTCTCTAGTCACTGCAGGCAGGGCTCTGGGAAAGGAACGAGTCTTCTCTACATCAACAGCGTGCTTTCATAGCCTGGGTGGGAGCTCCTCCTGATACGCTCTAGAGCTAAAAGGAAACTTGACGTGAGTCCTTTCCTCAAGGTAAAGCCTTGAATAGCCCTGCCGAAGTGGAAGCTTGGAGCAGAGTCCTTGAGGCATTAGCTTTAGGTGTGCTTTCTTTAACGTTAGTAAGCATTTCAGGAAACGGAGGACCTCGCCTGGGCACCCTATTCCCTGCACGAACACCGAGCACCGGCAGGCTCCACTAGGCTGCTAAGAAACTTCCAGGCCCGGAATCCTTTCCCAGTCACTCAGTGTATGCTGAGTGTAGGGCAACACACTGCACTCTTCCCTGGGAGAGCTAGATTTCCTCAGCACTCCAACAGCTCCAGGAACTGTGTTCTCTCACGTCCTACATGTCATGCAAATCTGCCTCATTGCCCTAGGCTGAGCGGCACTGAGAAACCAAAACTGCTTTGCATTCCTTCTACAAAGTCATACCTTAGGACCCCATCCTTACAGGAGAAAGTCAGCTTGCCTTGCTGCTGTAACCAAAGCACAGTTCTTCCTCTTACACTGCAGGGTTTTAGAAGAAGCTAAGCCCGATAGCCTAGCAAGAGCGCTCCTTGGGGGAGGCGTTTGGCTACACGCAGAACTCCGTGCCAAATAAACTTTATTCAAGGAAGGGACCAGTGTGTAGCTAGAGTGTCTACTATCTTGGTAGAAATCACATGGAGGTAGGCTACGTGTTCGCTGGAAACGGGGGCCTTATGGCACAAGCCTTGCTTTCCCATTTTGAGTGCTCCATTCATGCTGCCTTGAAGCTACCTAAATCACAGTTTAGGACGGGTCTCTAGTCACTGCAGGCAGGGCTCTGGGAAAGGAACAAGTGTTCTCTACATCAACAGGGTGCTTTCATAGCCTGGGTGGGAGCTCCTCCTGATACGCTCTAGAGCTAAAAGGAAACTTGACGTGAGTCCTTTCCTCAAGGTAAAGCCTTGAATAGCCCTGCCCAAGTGGAAGCTTGGAGCAGAGTCCTTGAGGCATTAGCTTTAGGTCTGCTTTCTTTAACGTTAGTAAGCATTTCAGGAAACGGAGGACCTCGCCTGGGCACCCTACTCCCTGCACGAACACCGAGCACCGGCAGGCTCCACTAGGCTGCTAAGAAACTTCAGGCCCGGAATCCTTTCCCAGTCACTCAGTGTATGCTGAGTGTAGGGCAACACACTGCACTCTTCCCTGGGAGAGCTAGATTTCCTCAGCACTCCGACAGCTCCAGGAACTGTGTTCTCTCACGTCCTACATGTCATGCAAATCTGCCTCATTGCCCTAGGCTGAGCGGCACTGAGAAACCAAAACTGCTTCGCATTCCTTCCACAAAGTCATACATTAAGACCCCATCCTTACAGGAGAAATTCGGCTTGCGTTCCTGCTGTAAACAAAGCACAGTTCTTCCTCTTACACTGCAGGGTTTTAGAAGAAGCTAAGCCCGAGAGCCTAGCAAGAGCGTTCCTTGGGGGAGGCGGTTGGCTACACGCAGAACTCCGTGCCAAATAAACTTTATTCAAGGAAGGGACCAGTGTGTAGCTAGAGTGTCTACTTGGTAGAAATCACAAGGAGGTAGGCTGCGTGTTCGCTGGAAACAGGGCCTTATGGCACAAGCCTTGCTTTCCCATTTTGAATGCTCCATTCATGCGGCCTTGAAGCTACCTAAATCACAGTTTTAGGACGGGTCTCTAGTCACTGCAGGCAGGGCTCTGGGAAAGGAACGAGTCTTCTCTACATCAACAGGGTGCTTTCATAGCCTGGGTGGGAGCTCCTCCTGATACGCTCTAGAGCTAAAAGGAAACTTGACGTGAGTCCTTTCCTCAAGGTAAAGCCTTGAATAGCCCTGCCGAAGTGGAAGCTTGGAGCAGAGTCCTTGAGGCATTAGCTTTAGGTGTGCTTTCTTTAACGTTAGTAAGCATTTCAGGAAACGGAGGACCTCTCCTGGGCACCCTATTCCCTGCACGAACACCGAGCACCGGCAGGCTCCACTAGGCTGCTAAGAAACTTCCAGGCCCGGAATCCTTTCCCAGTCACTCAGTGTATGCTGAGTGTAGGGCAACACACTGCACTCTTCCCTGGGAGAGCTAGATTTCCTCAGCACTCCAACAGCTCCAGGAACTGTGTTCTCTCACGTCCTACATGTCATGCCAATCTGCCTCATTGCCCTAGGCTGAGCGGCACTGAGAAACCAAAACTGCTTTGCATTCCTTCTACAAAGTCATACCTTAGGACCCCATCCTTACAGGAGAAAGTCAGCTTGCCTTGCTGCTGTAACCAAAGCACAGTTCTTCCTCTTACACTGCAGGGTTTTAGAAGAAGCTAAGCCCGATAGCCTAGCAAGAGCGCTCCTTGGGGGAGGCGTTTGGCTACACGCAGAACTCCGTGCCAAATAAACTTTATTCAAGGAAGGGACCAGTGTGTAGCTAGAGTGTCTACTTACTTGGTAGAAATCACATGGAGGTAGGCTACGTGTTCGCTGGAAACGGGGGCCTTATGGCACAAGCCTTGCTTTCCCATTTTGAGTGCTCCATTCATGCTGCCTTGAAGCTACCTAAATCACAGTTTAGGACGGGTCTCTAGTCACTGCAGGCAGGGCTCTGGGAAAGGAACAAGTGTTCTCTACATCAACAGGGTGCTTTCATAGCCTGGGTGGGAGCTCCTCCTGATACGCTCTAGAGCTAAAAGGAAACTTGACGTGAGTCCTTTCCTCAAGGTAAAGCCTTGAATAGCCCTGCCGAAGTGGAAGATTGGAGCAGAGTCCTTGAGGCATTAGCTTTAGGTCTGCTTTCTTTAACGTTAGTAAGCATTTCAGGAAACGGAGGACCTCGCCTGGGCACCCTACTCCCTGCACGAACACCGAGCACCGGCAGGCTCCACTAGGCTTCTAAGAAACTTCAGGCCCGGAATCCTTTCCCAGTCACTCAGTGTATGCTGAGTGTAGGGCAACACACTGCACTCTTCCCTGGGAGAGCTAGATTTCCTCAGCACTCCGACAGCTCCAGGAACTGTGTTCTCTCACGTCCTACATGTCATGCAAATCTGCCTCATTGCCCTAGGCTGAGCGGCACTGAGAAACCAAAACTGCTTCGCATTCCTTCCACAAAGTCATACATTAAGACCCCATCCTTACAGGAGAAATTCGGCTTGCGTTCCTGCTGTAAACAAAGCACAGTTCTTCCTCTTACACTGCAGGGTTTTAGAAGAAGCTAAGCCCGAGAGCCTAGCAAGAGCGTTCCTTGGGGGAGGCGGTTGGCTACACGCAGAACTCCGTGCCAAATAAACTTTATTCAAGGAAGGGACCAGTGTGTAGCTAGAGTGCATACTTGGTAGAAATCACAAGGAGGTAGGCTGCGTGTTCGCTGGAAACAGGGCCTTATGGCACAAGCCTTGCTTTCCCATTTTGAATGCTCCATTCATGCTGCCTTGAAGCTACCTAAATCACAGTTTTAGGACGGGTCTCTAGTCACTGCAGGCAGGGCTCTGGGAAAGGAACGAGTCTTCTCTACATCAACAGGGTGCTTTCATAGCCTGGGTGGGAGCTCCTCCTGATACGCTCTAGAGCTAAAAGGAAACTTGACGTGAGTCCTTTCCTCAAGGTAAAGCCTTGAATAGCCCTGCCGAAGTGGAAGCTTGGAGCAGAGTCCTTGAGGCATTAGCTTTAGGTGTGCTTTCTTTAACGTTAGTAAGCATTTCAGGAAACGGAGGACCTCGCCTGGGCACCCTATTCCCTGCACGAACACCGAGCACCGGCAGGCTCCACTAGGCTGCTAAGAAACTTCCAGGCCCGGAATCCTTTCCCAGTCACTCAGTGTATGCTGAGTGTAGGGCAACACACTGCACTCTTCCCTGGGAGAGCTAGATTTCCTCAGCACTCCAACAGCTCCAGGAACTGTGTTCTCTCACGTCCTACATGTCATGCAAATCTGCCTCATTGCCCTAGGCTGAGCGGCACTGAGAAACCAAAACTGCTTTGCATTCCTTCTACAAAGTCATACCTTAGGACCCCATCCTTACAGGAGAAAGTCAGCTTGCCTTGCTGCTGTAACCAAAGCACAGTTCTTCCTCTTACACTGCAGGGTTTTAGAAGAAGCTAAGCCCGATAGCCTAGCAAGAGCGCTCCTTGGGGGAGGCGTTTGGCTACACGCAGAACTCCGTGCCAAATAAACTTTATTCAAGGAAGGGACCAGTGTGTAGCTAGAGTGTCTACTATCTTGGTAGAAATCACATGGAGGTAGGCTACGTGTTCGCTGGAAACGGGGGCCTTATGGCACAAGCCTTGCTTTCCCATTTTGAGTGCTCCATTCATGCTGCCTTGAAGCTACCTAAATCACAGTTTAGGACGGGTCTCTAGTCACTGCAGGCAGGGCTCTGGGAAAGGAACAAGTGTTCTCTACATCAACAGGGTGCTTTCATAGCCTGGGTGGGAGCTCCTCCTGATACGCTCTAGAGCTAAAAGGAAACTTGACGTGAGTCCTTTCCTCAAGGTAAAGCCTTGAATAGCCCTGCCCAAGTGGAAGCTTGGAGCAGAGTCCTTGAGGCATTAGCTTTAGGTCTGCTTTCTTTAACGTTAGTAAGCATTTCAGGAAACGGAGGACCTCGCCTGGGCACCCTACTCCCTGCACGAACACCGAGCACCGGCAGGCTCCACTAGGCTGCTAAGAAACTTCAGGCCCGGAATCCTTTCCCAGTCACTCAGTGTATGCTGAGTGTAGGGCAACACACTGCACTCTTCCCTGGGAGAGCTAGATTTCCTCAGCACTCCGACAGCTCCAGGAACTGTGTTCTCTCACGTCCTACATGTCATGCAAATCTGCCTCATTGCCCTAGGCTGAGCGGCACTGAGAAACCAAAACTGCTTCGCATTCCTTCCACAAAGTCATACATTAAGACCCCATCCTTACAGGAGAAATTCGGCTTGCGTTCCTGCTGTAAACAAAGCACAGTTCTTCCTCTTACACTGCAGGGTTTTAGAAGAAGCTAAGCCCGAGAGCCTAGCAAGAGCGTTCCTTGGGGGAGGCGGTTGGCTACACGCAGAACTCCGTGCCAAATAAACTTTATTCAAGGAAGGGACCAGTGTGTAGCTAGAGTGTCTACTTGGTAGAAATCACAAGGAGGTAGGCTGCGTGTTCGCTGGAAACAGGGCCTTATGGCACAAGCCTTGCTTTCCCATTTTGAATGCTCCATTCATGCGGCCTTGAAGCTACCTAAATCACAGTTTTAGGACGGGTCTCTAGTCACTGCAGGCAGGGCTCTGGGAAAGGAACGAGTCTTCTCTACATCAACAGGGTGCTTTCATAGCCTGGGTGGGAGCTCCTCCTGATACGCTCTAGAGCTAAAAGGAAACTTGACGTGAGTCCTTTCCTCAAGGTAAAGCCTTGAATAGCCCTGCCGAAGTGGAAGCTTGGAGCAGAGTCCTTGAGGCATTAGCTTTAGGTGTGCTTTCTTTAACGTTAGTAAGCATTTCAGGAAACGGAGGACCTCTCCTGGGCACCCTATTCCCTGCACGAACACCGAGCACCGGCAGGCTCCACTAGGCTGCTAAGAAACTTCCAGGCCCGGAATCCTTTCCCAGTCACTCAGTGTATGCTGAGTGTAGGGCAACACACTGCACTCTTCCCTGGGAGAGCTAGATTTCCTCAGCACTCCAACAGCTCCAGGAACTGTGTTCTCTCACGTCCTACATGTCATGCAAATCTGCCTCATTGCCCTAGGCTGAGCGGCACTGAGAAACCAAAACTGCTTTGCATTCCTTCTACAAAGTCATACCTTAGGACCCCATCCTTACAGGAGAAAGTCAGCTTGCCTTGCTGCTGTAACCAAAGCACAGTTCTTCCTCTTACACTGCAGGGTTTTAGAAGAAGCTAAGCCCGATAGCCTAGCAAGAGCGCTCCTTGGGGGAGGCGTTTGGCTACACGCAGAACTCCGTGCCAAATAAACTTTATTCAAGGAAGGGACCAGTGTGTAGCTAGAGTGTCTACTTACTTGGTAGAAATCACATGGAGGTAGGCTACGTGTTCGCTGGAAACGGGGGCCTTATGTCACAAGCCTTGCTTTCCCATTTTGAGTGCTCCATTCATGCTGCCTTGAAGCTACCTAAATCACAGTTTAGGACGGGTCTCTAGTCACTGCAGGCAGGGCTCTGGGAAAGGAACAAGTGTTCTCTACATCAACAGGGTGCTTTCATAGCCTGGGTGGGAGCTCCTCCTGATACGCTCTAGAGCTAAAAGGAAACTTGACGTGAGTCCTTTCCTCAAGGTAAAGCCTTGAATAGCCCTGCCGAAGTGGAAGCTTGGAGCAGAGTCCTTGAGGCATTAGCTTTAGGTCTGCTTTCTTTAACGTTAGTAAGCATTTCAGGAAACGGAGGACCTCGCCTGGGCACCCTACTCCCTGCACGAACACCGAGCACCGGCAGGCTCCACTAGGCTTCTAAGAAACTTCAGGCCCGGAATCCTTTCCCAGTCACTCAGTGTATGCTGAGTGTAGGGCAACACACTGCACTCTTCCCTGGGAGAGCTAGATTTCCTCAGCACTCCGACAGGTCCAGGAACTGTGTTCTCTCACGTCCTACATGTCATGCAAATCTGCCTCATTGCCCTAGGCTGAGCGGCACTGAGAAACCAAAACTGCTTCGCATTCCTTCCACAAAGTCATACATTAAGACCCCATCCTTACAGGAGAAATTCGGCTTGCGTTCCTGCTGTAAACAAAGCACAGTTCTTCCTCTTACACTGCAGGGTTTTAGAAGAAGCTAAGCCCGAGAGCCTAGCAAGAGCGTTCCTTGGGGGAGGCGGTTGGCTACACGCAGAACTCCGTGCCAAATAAACTTTATTCAAGGAAGGGACCAGTGTGTAGCTAGAGTGCATACTTGGTAGAAATCACAAGGAGGTAGGCTGCGTGTTCGCTGGAAACAGGGCCTTATGGCACAAGCCTTGCTTTCCCATTTTGAATGCTCCATTCATGCTGCCTTGAAGCTACCTAAATCACAGTTTTAGGACGGGTCTCTAGTCACTGCAGGCAGGGCTCTGGGAAAGGAACGAGTCTTCTCTACATCAACAGGGTGCTTTCATAGCCTGGGTGGGAGCTCCTCCTGATACGCTCTAGAGCTAAAAGGAAACTTGACGTGAGTCCTTTCCTCAAGGTAAAGCCTTGAATAGCCCTGCCGAAGTGGAAGCTTGGAGCAGAGTCCTTGAGGCATTAGCTTTAGGTCTGCTTTCTTTAACGTTAGTAAGCATTTCAGGAAACGGAGGACCTCTCCTGGGCACCCTATTCCCTGCACGAACACCGAGCACCGGCAGGCTCCACTAGGCTGCTAAGAAACTTCCAGGCCCGGAATCCTTTCCCAGTCACTCAGTGTATGCTGAGTGTAGGGCAACACACTGCACTCTTCCCTGGGAGAGCTAGATTTCCTCAGCACTCCAACAGCTCCAGGAACTGTGTTCTCTCACGTCCTACATGTCATGCCAATCTGCCTCATTGCCCTAGGCTGAGCGGCACTGAGAAACCAAAACTGCTTTGCATTCCTTCTACAAAGTCATACCTTAGGACCCCATCCTTACAGGAGAAAGTCAGCTTGCCTTGCTGCTGTAATCAAAGCACAGTTCTTCCTCTTACACTGCAGGGTTTTAGAAGAAGCTAAGCCCGATAGCCTAGCAAGAGCGCTCCTTGGGGGAGGCGGTTGGCTACACGCAGAACTCCGTGCCAAATAAACTTTATTCAAGGAAGGGACCAGTGTGTAGCTAGAGTGTCTACTTACTTGGTAGAAATCACATGGAGGTAGGCTACGTGTTCGCTGGAAACGGGGGCCTTATGGCACAAGCCTTGCTTTCCCATTTTGAGTGCTCCATTCATGCTGCCTTGAAGCTACCTAAATCACAGTTTAGGACGGGTCTCTAGTCACTGCAGGCAGGGCTCTGGGAAAGGAACAAGTGTTCTCTACATCAACAGGGTGCTTTCATAGCCTGGGTGGGAGCTCCTCCTGATACGCTCTAGAGCTAAAAGGAAACTTGACGTGAGTCCTTTCCTCAAGGTAAAGCCTTGAATAGCCCTGCCCAAGTGGAAGCTTGGAGCAGAGTCCTTGAGGCATTAGCTTTAGGTCTGCTTTCTTTAACGTTAGTAAGCATTTCAGGAAACGGAGGACCTCGCCTGGGCACCCTACTCCCTGCACGAACACCGAGCACCGGCAGGCTCCACTAGGCTTCTAAGAAACTTCAGGCCCGGAATCCTTTCCCAGTCACTCAGTGTATGCTGAGTGTAGGGCAACACACTGCAGTCTTCCCTGGGAGAGCTAGATTTCCTCAGCACTCCGACAGCTCCAGGAACTGTGTTCTCTCACGTCCTACATGTCATGCAAATCTGCCTCATTGCCCTAGGCTGAGCGGCACTGAGAAACCAAAACTGCTTCGCATTCCTTCCACAAAGTCATACATTAAGACCCCATCCTTACAGGAGAAATTCGGCTTGCGTTCCTGCTGTAAACAAAGCACAGTTCTTCCTCTTACACTGCAGGGTTTTAAAAGAAGCTAAGCCCGAGAGCCTAGCAAGAGCGTTCCTTGGGGGAGGCGGTTGGCTACACGCAGAACTCCGTGCCAAATAAACTTTATTCAAGGAAGGGACCAGTGTGTAGCTAGAGTGTATACTTGGTAGAAATCACAAGGAGGTAGGCTGCGTGTTCGCTGGAAACAGGGCCTTATGGCACAAGCCTTGCTTTCCCATTTTGAATGCTCCATTCATGCTGCCTTGAAGCTACCTAAATCACAGTTTTAGGACGGGTCTCTAGTCACTGCAGGCAGGGCTCTGGGAAAGGAACGAGTCTTCTCTACATCAACAGGGTGCTTTCATAGCCTGGGTGGGAGCTCCTCCTGATACGCTCTAGAGCTAAAAGGAAACTTGACGTGAGTCCTTTCCTCAAGGTAAAGCCTTGAATAGCCCTGCCGAAGTGGAAGCTTGGAGCAGAGTCCTTGAGGCATTAGCTTTAGGTGTGCTTTCTTTAACGTTAGTAAGCATTTCAGGAAACGGAGGACCTCGCCTGGGCACCCTATTCCCTGCACGAACACCGAGCACCGGCAGGCTCCACTAGGCTGCTAAGAAACTTCCAGGCCCGGAATCCTTTCCCAGTCACTCAGTGTATGCTGAGTGTAGGGCAACACACTGCACTCTTCCCTGGGAGAGCTAGATTTCCTCAGCACTCCAACAGCTCCAGGAACTGTGTTCTCTCACGTCCTACATGTCATGCAAATCTGCCTCATTGCCCTAGGCTGAGCGGCACTGAGAAACCAAAACTGCTTTGCATTCCTTCTACAAAGTCATACCTTAGGACCCCATCCTTACAGGAGAAAGTCAGCTTGCCTTGCTGCTGTAACCAAAGCACAGTTCTTCCTCTTACACTGCAGGGTTTTAGAAGAAGCTAAGCCCGATAGCCTAGCAAGAGCGCTCCTTGGGGGAGGCGTTTGGCTACACGCAGAACTCCGTGCCAAATAAACTTTATTCAAGGAAGGGACCAGTGTGTAGCTAGAGTGTCTACTATCTTGGTAGAAATCACATGGAGGTAGGCTACGTGTTCGCTGGAAACGGGGGCCTTATGGCACAAGCCTTGCTTTCCCATTTTGAGTGCTCCATTCATGCTGCCTTGAAGCTACCTAAATCACAGTTTAGGACGGGTCTCTAGTCACTGCAGGCAGGGCTCTGGGAAAGGAACAAGTGTTCTCTACATCAACAGGGTGCTTTCATAGCCTGGGGGGGAGCTCCTCCTGATACGCTCTAGAGCTAAAAGGAAACTTGACGTGAGTCCTTTCCTCAAGGTAAAGCCTTGAATAGCCCTGCCCAAGTGGAAGCTTGGAGCAGAGTCCTTGAGGCATTAGCTTTAGGTCTGCTTTCTTTAACGTTAGTAAGCATTTCAGGAAACGGAGGACCTCGCCTGGGCACCCTACTCCCTGCACGAACACCGAGCACCGGCAGGCTCCACTAGGCTGCTAAGAAACTTCAGGCCCGGAATCCTTTCCCAGTCACTCAGTGTATGCTGAGTGTAGGGCAACACACTGCACTCTTCCCTGGGAGAGCTAGATTTCCTCAGCACTCCGACAGCTCCAGGAACTGTGTTCTCTCACGTCCTACATGTCATGCAAATCTGCCTCATTGCCCTAGGCTGAGCGGCACTGAGAAACCAAAACTGCTTCGCATTCCTTCCACAAAGTCATACATTAAGACCCCATCCTTACAGGAGAAATTCGGCTTGCGTTCCTGCTGTAAACAAAGCACAGTTCTTCCTCTTACACTGCAGGGTTTTAGAAGAAGCTAAGCCCGATAGCCTAGCAAGAGCGTTCCTTGGGGGAGGCGGTTGGCTACACGCAGAACTCCGTGCCAAATAAACTTTATTCAAGGAAGGGACCAGTGTGTAGCTAGAGTGTCTACTTGGTAGAAATCACAAGGAGGTAGGCTGCGTGTTCGCTGGAAACAGGGCCTTATGGCACAAGCCTTGCTTTCCCATTTTGAATGCTCCATTCATGCGGCCTTGAAGCTACCTAAATCACAGTTTTAGGACGGGTCTCTAGTCACTGCAGGCAGGGCTCTGGGAAAGGAACGAGTCTTCTCTACATCAACAGGGTGCTTTCATAGCCTGGGTGGGAGCTCCTCCTGATACGCTCTAGAGCTAAAAGGAAACTTGACGTGAGTCCTTTCCTCAAGGTAAAGCCTTGAATAGCCCTGCCGAAGTGGAAGCTTGGAGCAGAGTCCTTGAGGCATTAGCTTTAGGTGTGCTTTCTTTAACGTTAGTAAGCATTTCAGGAAACGGAGGACCTCGCCTGGGCACCCTATTCCCTGCACGAACACCGAGCACCGGCAGGCTCCACTAGGCTGCTAAGAAACTTCCAGGCCCGGAATCCTTTCCCAGTCACTCAGTGTATGCTGAGTGTAGGGCAACACACTGCACTCTTCCCTGGGAGAGCTAGATTTCCTCAGCACTCCAACAGCTCCAGGAACTGTGTTCTCTCACGTCCTACATGTCATGCAAATCTGCCTCATTGCCCTAGGCTGAGCGGCACTGAGAAACCAAAACTGCTTTGCATTCCTTCTACAAAGTCATACCTTAGGACCCCATCCTTACAGGAGAAAGTCAGCTTGCCTTGCTGCTGTAACCAAAGCACAGTTCTTCCTCTTACACTGCAGGGTTTTAGAAGAAGCTAAGCCCGATAGCCTAGCAAGAGCGCTCCTTGGGGGAGGCGTTTGGCTACACGCAGAACTCCGTGCCAAATAAACTTTATTCAAGGAAGGGACCAGTGTGTAGCTAGAGTGTCTACTATCTTGGTAGAAATCACATGGAGGTAGGCTACGTGTTCGCTGGAAACGGGGGCCTTATGGCACAAGCCTTGCTTTCCCATTTTGAGTGCTCCATTCATGCTGCCTTGAAGCTACCTAAATCACAGTTTAGGACGGGTCTCTAGTCACTGCAGGCAGGGCTCTGGGAAAGGAACAAGTGTTCTCTACATCAACAGGGTGCTTTCATAGCCTGGGTGGGAGCTCCTCCTGATACGCTCTAGAGCTAAAAGGAAACTTGACGTGAGTCCTTTCCTCAAGGTAAAGCCTTGAATAGCCCTGCCCAAGTGGAAGCTTGGAGCAGAGTCCTTGAGGCATTAGCTTTAGGTCTGCTTTCTTTAACGTTAGTAAGCATTTCAGGAAACGGAGGACCTCGCCTGGGCACCCTACTCCCTGCACGAACACCGAGCACCGGCAGGCTCCACTAGGCTGCTAAGAAACTTCAGGCCCGGAATCCTTTCCCAGTCACTCAGTGTATGCTGAGTGTAGGGCAACACACTGCACTCTTCCCTGGGAGAGCTAGATTTCCTCAGCACTCCGACAGCTCCAGGAACTGTGTTCTCTCACGTCCTACATGTCATGCAAATCTGCCTCATTGCCCTAGGCTGAGCGGCACTGAGAAACCAAAACTGCTTCGCATTCCTTCCACAAAGTCATACATTAAGACCCCATCCTTACAGGAGAAATTCGGCTTGCGTTCCTGCTGTAAACAAAGCACAGTTCTTCCTCTTACACTGCAGGGTTTTAGAAGAAGCTAAGCCCGAGAGCCTAGCAAGAGCGTTCCTTGGGGGAGGCGGTTGGCTACACGCAGAACTCCGTGCCAAATAAACTTTATTCAAGGAAGGGACCAGTGTGTAGCTAGAGTGTCTACTTGGTAGAAATCACAAGGAGGTAGGCTGCGTGTTCGCTGGAAACAGGGCCTTATGGCACAAGCCTTGCTTTCCCATTTTGAATGCTCCATTCATGCGGCCTTGAAGCTACCTAAATCACAGTTTTAGGACGGGTCTCTAGTCACTGCAGGCAGGGCTCTGGGAAAGGAACGAGTCTTCTCTACATCAACAGGGTGCTTTCATAGCCTGGGTGGGAGCTCCTCCTGATACGCTCTAGAGCTAAAAGGAAACTTGACGTGAGTCCTTTCCTCAAGGTAAAGCCTTGAATAGCCCTGCCGAAGTGGAAGCTTGGAGCAGAGTCCTTGAGGCATTAGCTTTAGGTGTGCTTTCTTTAACGTTAGTAAGCATTTCAGGAAACGGAGGACCTCTCCTGGGCACCCTATTCCCTGCACGAACACCGAGCACCGGCAGGCTCCACTAGGCTGCTAAGAAACTTCCAGGCCCGGAATCCTTTCCCAGTCACTCAGTGTATGCTGAGTGTAGGGCAACACACTGCACTCTTCCCTGGGAGAGCTAGATTTCCTCAGCACTCCAACAGCTCCAGGAACTGTGTTCTCTCACGTCCTACATGTCATGCCAATCTGCCTCATTGCCCTAGGCTGAGCGGCACTGAGAAACCAAAACTGCTTTGCATTCCTTCTACAAAGTCATACCTTAGGACCCCATCCTTACAGGAGAAAGTCAGCTTGCCTTGCTGCTGTAACCAAAGCACAGTTCTTCCTCTTACACTGCAGGGTTTTAGAAGAAGCTAAGCCCGATAGCCTAGCAAGAGCGCTCCTTGGGGGAGGCGTTTGGCTACACGCAGAACTCCGTGCCAAATAAACTTTATTCAAGGAAGGGACCAGTGTGTAGCTAGAGTGTCTACTTACTTGGTAGAAATCACATGGAGGTAGGCTACGTGTTCGCTGGAAACGGGGGCCTTATGGCACAAGCCTTGCTTTCCCATTTTGAGTGCTCCATTCATGCTGCCTTGAAGCTACCTAAATCACAGTTTAGGACGGGTCTCTAGTCACTGCAGGCAGGGCTCTGGGAAAGGAACAAGTGTTCTCTACATCAACAGGGTGCTTTCATAGCCTGGGTGGGAGCTCCTCCTGATACGCTCTAGAGCTAAAAGGAAACTTGACGTGAGTCCTTTCCTCAAGGTAAAGCCTTGAATAGCCCTGCCCAAGTGGAAGCTTGGAGCAGAGTCCTTGAGGCATTAGCTTTAGGTCTGCTTTCTTTAACGTTAGTAAGCATTTCAGGAAACGGAGGACCTCGCCTGGGCACCCTACTCCCTGCACGAACACCGAGCACCGGCAGGCTCCACTAGGCTGCTAAGAAACTTCAGGCCCGGAATCCTTTCCCAGTCACTCAGTGTATGCTGAGTGTAGGGCAACACACTGCACTCTTCCCTGGGAGAGCTAGATTTCCTCAGCACTCCGACAGCTCCAGGAACTGTGTTCTCTCACGTCCTACATGTCATGCAAATCTGCCTCATTGCCCTAGGCTGAGCGGCACTGAGAAACCAAAACTGCTTCGCATTCCTTCCACAAAGTCATACATTAAGACCCCATCCTTACAGGAGAAATTCGGCTTGCGTTCCTGCTGTAAACAAAGCACAGTTCTTCCTCTTACACTGCAGGGTTTTAGAAGAAGCTAAGCCCGAGAGCCTAGCAAGAGCGTTCCTTGGGGGAGGCGGTTGGCTACACGCAGAACTCCGTGCCAAATAAACTTTATTCAAGGAAGGGACCAGTGTGTAGCTAGAGTGTCTACTTGGTAGAAATCACAAGGAGGTAGGCTGCGTGTTCGCTGGAAACAGGGCCTTATGGCACAAGCCTTGCTTTCCCATTTTGAATGCTCCATTCATGCGGCCTTGAAGCTACCTAAATCACAGTTTTAGGACGGGTCTCTAGTCACTGCAGGCAGGGCTCTGGGAAAGGAACGAGTCTTCTCTACATCAACAGGGTGCTTTCATAGCCTGGGTGGGAGCTCCTCCTGATACGCTCTAGAGCTAAAAGGAAACTTGACGTGAGTCCTTTCCTCAAGGTAAAGCCTTGAATAGCCCTGCCGAAGTGGAAGCTTGGAGCAGAGTCCTTGAGGCATTAGCTTTAGGTGTGCTTTCTTTAACGTTAGTAAGCATTTCAGGAAACGGAGGACCTCGCCTGGGCACCCTATTCCCTGCACGAACACCGAGCACCGGCAGGCTCCACTAGGCTGCTAAGAAACTTCCAGGCCCGGAATCCTTTCCCAGTCACTCAGTGTATGCTGAGTGTAGGGCAACACACTGCACTCTTCCCTGGGAGAGCTAGATTTCCTCAGCACTCCAACAGCTCCAGGAACTGTGTTCTCTCACGTCCTACATGTCATGCCAATCTGCCTCATTGCCCTAGGCTGAGCGGCACTGAGAAACCAAAACTGCTTTGCATTCCTTCTACAAAGTCATACCTTAGGACCCCATCCTTACAGGAGAAAGTCAGCTTGCCTTGCTGCTGTAACCAAAGCACAGTTCTTCCTCTTACACTGCAGGGTTTTAGAAGAAGCTAAGCCCGATAGCCTAGCAAGAGCGCTCCTTGGGGGAGGCGTTTGGCTACACGCAGAACTCCGTGCCAAATAAACTTTATTCAAGGAAGGGACCAGTGTGTAGCTAGAGTGTCTACTATCTTGGTAGAAATCACATGGAGGTAGGCTACGTGTTCGCTGGAAACGGGGGCCTTATGGCACAAGCCTTGCTTTCCCATTTTGAGTGCTCCATTCATGCTGCCTTGAAGCTACCTAAATCACAGTTTAGGACGGGTCTCTAGTCACTGCAGGCAGGGCTCTGGGAAAGGAACAAGTGTTCTCTACATCAACAGGGTGCTTTCATAGCCTGGGTGGGAGCTCCTCCTGATACGCTCTAGAGCTAAAAGGAAACTTGACGTGAGTCCTTTCCTCAAGGTAAAGCCTTGAATAGCCCTGCCCAAGTGGAAGCTTGGAGCAGAGTCCTTGAGGCATTAGCTTTAGGTCTGCTTTCTTTAACGTTAGTAAGCATTTCAGGAAACGGAGGACCTCGCCTGGGCACCCTACTCCATGCACGAACACCGAGTACCGGCAGGCTCCACTAGGCTTCTAAGAAACTTCAGGCCCGGAATCCTTTCCCAGTCACTCAGTGTATGCTGAGTGTAGGGCAACACACTGCACTCTTCCCTGGGAGAGCTAGATTTCCTCAGCACTCCAACAGCTCCAGGAACTGTGTTCTCTCACGTCCTACATGTCATGCCAATCTGCCTCATTGCCCTAGGCTGAGCGGCACTGAGAAACCAAAACTGCTTCGCATTCCTTCCACAAAGTCATACATTAAGACCCCATCCTTACAGGAGAAATTCGGCTTGCGTTCCTGCTGTAAACAAAGCACAGTTCTTCCTCTTACACTGCAGGGTTTTAGAAGAAGCTAAGCCCGAGAGCCTAGCAAGAGCGTTCCTTGGGGGAGGCGGTTGGCTACACGCAGAACTCCGTGCCAAATAAACTTTATTCAAGGAAGGGACCAGTGTGTAGCTAGAGTGTCTACTTGGTAGAAATCAGAAGGAGGTAGGCTGCGTGTTCGCTGGAAACAGGGCCTTATGGCACAAGCCTTGCTTTCCCATTTTGAATGCTCCATTCATGCGGCCTTGAAGCTACCTAAATCACAGTTTTAGGACGGGTCTCTAGTCACTGCAGGCAGGGCTCTGGGAAAGGAACGAGTCTTCTCTACATCAACAGGGTGCTTTCATAGCCTGGGTGGGAGCTCCTCCTGATACGCTCTAGAGCTAAAAGGAAACTTGACGTGAGTCCTTTCCTCAAGGTAAAGCCTTGAATAGCCCTGCCGAAGTGGAAGCTTGGAGCAGAGTCCTTGAGGCATTAGCTTTAGGTCTGCTTTCTTTAACGTTAGTAAGCATTTCAGGAAACGGAGGACCTCGCCTGGGCACCCTACTCCCTGCACGAACACCGAGCACCGGCAGGCTCCACTAGGCTTCTAAGAAACTTCAGGCCCGGAATCCTTTCCCAGTCACTCAGTGTATGCTGAGTGTAGGGCAACACACTGCACTCTTCCCTGGGAGAGCTAGATTTCCTCAGCACTCCGACAGCTCCAGGAACTGTGTTCTCTCACGTCCTACATGTCATGCAAATCTGCGTCATTGCCCTAGGCTGAGCGGCACTGAGAAACCAAAACTGCTTCGCATTCCTTCCACAAAGTCATACATTAAGACCCCATCCTTACAGGAGAAATTCGGCTTGCGTTCCTGCTGTAAACAAAGCACAGTTCTTCCTCTTACACTGCAGGGTTTTAGAAGAAGCTAAGCCCGAGAGCCTAGCAAGAGCGTTCCTTGGGGGAGGCGGTTGGCTACACGCAGAACTCCGTGCCAAATAAACTTTATTCAAGGAAGGGACCAGTGTGTAGCTAGAGTGCATACTTGGTAGAAATCACAAGGAGGTAGGCTGCGTGTTCGCTGGAAACAGGGCCTTATGGCACAAGCCTTGCTTTCCCATTTTGAATGCTCCATTCATGCTGCCTTGAAGCTACCTAAATCACAGTTTTAGGACGGGTCTCTAGTCACTGCAGGCAGGGCTCTGGGAAAGGAACGAGTCTTCTCTACATCAACAGGGTGCTTTCATAGCCTGGGTGGGAGCTCCTCCTGATACGCTCTAGAGCTAAAAGGAAACTTGACGTGAGTCCTTTCCTCAAGGTAAAGCCTTGAATAGCCCTGCCGAAGTGGAAGCTTGGAGCAGAGTCCTTGAGGCATTAGCTTTAGGTCTGCTTTCTTTAACGTTAGTAAGCATTTCAGGAAACGGAGGACCTCTCCTGGGCACCCTATTCCCTGCACGAACACCGAGCACCGGCAGGCTCCACTAGGCTGCTAAGAAACTTCCAGGCCCGGAATCCTTTCCCAGTCACTCAGTGTATGCTGAGTGTAGGGCAACACACTGCACTCTTCCCTGGGAGAGCTAGATTTCCTCAGCACTCCAACAGCTCCAGGAACTGTGTTCTCTCACGTCCTACATGTCATGCCAATCTGCCTCATTGCCCTAGGCTGAGCGGCACTGAGAAACCAAAACTGCTTTGCATTCCTTCTACAAAGTCATACCTTAGGACCCCATCCTTACAGGAGAAAGTCAGCTTGCCTTGCTGCTGTAACCAAAGCACAGTTCTTCCTCTTACACTGCAGGGTTTTAGAAGAAGCTAAGCCCGATAGCCTAGCAAGAGCGCTCCTTGGGGGAGGCGGTTGGCTACACGCAGTACTCCGTGCCAAATAAACTTTATTCAAGGAAGGGACCAGTGTGTAGCTAGAGTGTCTACTTACTTGGTAGAAATCACATGGAGGTAGGCTACGTGTTCGCTGGAAACGGGGGCCTTATGGCACAAGCCTTGCTTTCCCATTTTGAGTGCTCCATTCATGCTGCCTTGAAGCTACCTAAATCACAGTTTAGGACGGGTCTCTAGTCACTGCAGGCTGGGCTCTGGGAAAGGAACAAGTGTTCTCTACATCAACAGGGTGCTTTCATAGCCTGGGTGGGAGCTCCTCCTGATACGCTCTAGAGCTAAAAGGAAACTTGACGTGAGTCCTTTCCTCAAGGTAAAGCCTTGAATAGCCCTGCCGAAGTGGAAGCTTGGAGCAGAGTCCTTGAGGCATTAGCTTTAGGTCTGCTTTCTTTAACGTTAGTAAGCATTTCAGGAAACGGAGGACCTCTCCTGGGCACCCTATTCCCTGCACGAACACCGAGCACCGGCAGGCTCCACTAGGCTGCTAAGAAACTTCCAGGCCCGGAATCCTTTCCCAGTCACTCAGTGTATGCTGAGTGTAGGGCAACACACTGCACTCTTCCCTGGGAGAGCTAGATTTCCTCAGCACTCCAACAGCTCCAGGAACTGTGTTCTCTCACGTCCTACATGTCATGCCAATCTGCCTCATTGCCCTAGGCTGAGCGGCACTGAGAAACCAAAACTGCTTTGCATTCCTTCTACAAAGTCATACCTTAGGACCCCATCCTTACAGGAGAAAGTCAGCTTGCCTTGCTGCTGTAATCAAAGCACAGTTCTTCCTCTTACACTGCAGGGTTTTAGAAGAAGCTAAGCCCGATAGCCTAGCAAGAGCGCTCCTTGGGGGAGGCGGTTGGCTACACGCAGAACTCCGTGCCAAATAAACTTTATTCAAGGAAGGGACCAGTGTGTAGCTAGAGTGTCTACTTACTTGGTAGAAATCACATGGAGGTAGGCTACGTGTTCGCTGGAAACGGGGGCCTTATGGCACAAGCCTTGCTTTCCCATTTTGAGTGCTCCATTCATGCTGCCTTGAAGCTACCTAAATCACAGTTTAGGACGGGTCTCTAGTCACTGCAGGCAGGGCTCTGGGAAAGGAACAAGTGTTCTCTACATCAACAGGGTGCTTTCATAGCCTGGGTGGGAGCTCCTCCTGATACGCTCTAGAGCTAAAAGGAAACTTGACGTGAGTCCTTTCCTCAAGGTAAAGCCTTGAATAGCCCTGCCCAAGTGGAAGCTTGGAGCAGAGTCCTTGAGGCATTAGCTTTAGGTCTGCTTTCTTTAACGTTAGTAAGCATTTCAGGAAACGGAGGACCTCGCCTGGGCACCCTACTCCCTGCACGAACACCGAGCACCGGCAGGCTCCACTAGGCTTCTAAGAAACTTCAGGCCCGGAATCCTTTCCCAGTCACTCAGTGTATGCTGAGTGTAGGGCAACACACTGCAGTCTTCCCTGGGAGAGCTAGATTTCCTCAGCACTCCGACAGCTCCAGGAACTGTGTTCTCTCACGTCCTACATGTCATGCAAATCTGCCTCATTGCCCTAGGCTGAGCGGCACTGAGAAACCAAAACTGCTTCGCATTCCTTCCACAAAGTCATACATTAAGACCCCATCCTTACAGGAGAAATTCGGCTTGCGTTCCTGCTGTAAACAAAGCACAGTTCTTCCTCTTACACTGCAGGGTTTTAAAAGAAGCTAAGCCCGAGAGCCTAGCAAGAGCGTTCCTTGGGGGAGGCGGTTGGCTACACGCAGAACTCCGTGCCAAATAAACTTTATTCAAGGAAGGGACCAGTGTGTAGCTAGAGTGTATACTTGGTAGAAATCACAAGGAGGTAGGCTGCGTGTTCGCTGGAAACAGGGCCTTATGGCACAAGCCTTGCTTTCCCATTTTGAATGCTCCATTCATGCTGCCTTGAAGCTACCTAAATCACAGTTTTAGGACGGGTCTCTAGTCACTGCAGGCAGGGCTCTGGGAAAGGAACGAGTCTTCTCTACATCAACAGGGTGCTTTCATAGCCTGGGTGGGAGCTCCTCCTGATACGCTCTAGAGCTAAAAGGAAACTTGACGTGAGTCCTTTCCTCAAGGTAAAGCCTTGAATAGCCCTGCCGAAGTGGAAGCTTGGAGCAGAGTCCTTGAGGCATTAGCTTTAGGTGTGCTTTCTTTAACGTTAGTAAGCATTTCAGGAAACGGAGGACCTCGCCTGGGCACCCTATTCCCTGCACGAACACCGAGCACCGGCAGGCTCCACTAGGCTGCTAAGAAACTTCCAGGCCCGGAATCCTTTCCCAGTCACTCAGTGTATGCTGAGTGTAGGGCAACACACTGCACTCTTCCCTGGGAGAGCTAGATTTCCTCAGCACTCCAACAGCTCCAGGAACTGTGTTCTCTCACGTCCTACATGTCATGCAAATCTGCCTCATTGCCCTAGGCTGAGCGGCACTGAGAAACCAAAACTGCTTTGCATTCCTTCTACAAAGTCATACCTTAGGACCCCATCCTTACAGGAGAAAGTCAGCTTGCCTTGCTGCTGTAACCAAAGCACAGTTCTTCCTCTTACACTGCAGGGTTTTAGAAGAAGCTAAGCCCGATAGCCTAGCAAGAGCGCTCCTTGGGGGAGGCGTTTGGCTACACGCAGAACTCCGTGCCAAATAAACTTTATTCAAGGAAGGGACCAGTGTGTAGCTAGAGTGTCTACTATCTTGGTAGAAATCACATGGAGGTAGGCTACGTGTTCGCTGGAAACGGGGGCCTTATGGCACAAGCCTTGCTTTCCCATTTTGAGTGCTCCATTCATGCTGCCTTGAAGCTACCTAAATCACAGTTTAGGACGGGTCTCTAGTCACTGCAGGCAGGGCTCTGGGAAAGGAACAAGTGTTCTCTACATCAACAGGGTGCTTTCATAGCCTGGGTGGGAGCTCCTCCTGATACGCTCTAGAGCTAAAAGGAAACTTGACGTGAGTCCTTTCCTCAAGGTAAAGCCTTGAATAGCCCTGCCCAAGTGGAAGCTTGGAGCAGAGTCCTTGAGGCATTAGCTTTAGGTCTGCTTTCTTTAACGTTAGTAAGCATTTCAGGAAACGGAGGACCTCGCCTGGGCACCCTACTCCCTGCACGAACACCGAGCACCGGCAGGCTCCACTAGGCTGCTAAGAAACTTCAGGCCCGGAATCCTTTCCCAGTCACTCAGTGTATGCTGAGTGTAGGGCAACACACTGCACTCTTCCCTGGGAGAGCTAGATTTCCTCAGCACTCCGACAGCTCCAGGAACTGTGTTCTCTCACGTCCTACATGTCATGCAAATCTGCCTCATTGCCCTAGGCTGAGCGGCACTGAGAAACCAAAACTGCTTCGCATTCCTTCCACAAAGTCATACATTAAGACCCCATCCTTACAGGAGAAATTCGGCTTGCGTTCCTGCTGTAAACAAAGCACAGTTCTTCCTCTTACACTGCAGGGTTTTAGAAGAAGCTAAGCCCGAGAGCCTAGCAAGAGCGTTCCTTGGGGGAGGCGGTTGGCTACACGCAGAACTCCGTGCCAAATAAACTTTATTCAAGGAAGGGACCAGTGTGTAGCTAGAGTGTCTACTTGGTAGAAATCACAAGGAGGTAGGCTGCGTGTTCGCTGGAAACAGGGCCTTATGGCACAAGCCTTGCTTTCCCATTTTGAATGCTCCATTCATGCGGCCTTGAAGCTACCTAAATCACAGTTTTAGGACGGGTCTCTAGTCACTGCAGGCAGGGCTCTGGGAAAGGAACGAGTCTTCTCTACATCAACAGGGTGCTTTCATAGCCTGGGTGGGAGCTCCTCCTGATACGCTCTAGAGCTAAAAGGAAACTTGACGTGAGTCCTTTCCTCAAGGTAAAGCCTTGAATAGCCCTGCCGAAGTGGAAGCTTGGAGCAGAGTCCTTGAGGCATTAGCTTTAGGTGTGCTTTCTTTAACGTTAGTAAGCATTTCAGGAAACGGAGGACCTCGCCTGGGCACCCTATTCCCTGCACGAACACCGAGCACCGGCAGGCTCCACTAGGCTGCTAAGAAACTTCCAGGCCCGGAATCCTTTCCCAGTCACTCAGTGTATGCTGAGTGTAGGGCAACACACTGCACTCTTCCCTGGGAGAGCTAGATTTCCTCAGCACTCCAACAGCTCCAGGAACTGTGTTCTCTCACGTCCTACATGTCATGCCAATCTGCCTCATTGCCCTAGGCTGAGCGGCACTGAGAAACCAAAACTGCTTTGCATTCCTTCTACAAAGTCATACCTTAGGACCCCATCCTTACAGGAGAAAGTCAGCTTGCCTTGCTGCTGTAACCAAAGCACAGTTCTTCCTCTTACACTGCAGGGTTTTAGAAGAAGCTAAGCCCGATAGCCTAGCAAGAGCGCTCCTTGGGGGAGGCGTTTGGCTACACGCAGAACTCCGTGCCAAATAAACTTTATTCAAGGAAGGGACCAGTGTGTAGCTAGAGTGTCTACTTACTTGGTAGAAATCACATGGAGGTAGGCTACGTGTTCGCTGGAAACGGGGGCCTTATGGCACAAGCCTTGCTTTCCCATTTTGAGTGCTCCATTCATGCTGCCTTGAAGCTACCTAAATCACAGTTTAGGACGGGTCTCTAGTCACTGCAGGCAGGGCTCTGGGAAAGGAACAAGTGTTCTCTACATCAACAGGGTGCTTTCATAGCCTGGGTGGGAGCTCCTCCTGATACGCTCTAGAGCTAAAAGGAAACTTGACGTGAGTCCTTTCCTCAAGGTAAAGCCTTGAATAGCCCTGCCCAAGTGGAAGCTTGGAGCAGAGTCCTTGAGGCATTAGCTTTAGGTCTGCTTTCTTTAACGTTAGTAAGCATTTCAGGAAACGGAGGACCTCGCCTGGGCACCCTACTCCCTGCACGAACACCGAGCACCGGCAGGCTCCACTAGGCTGCTAAGAAACTTCAGGCCCGGAATCCTTTCCCAGTCACTCAGTGTATGCTGAGTGTAGGGCAACACACTGCACTCTTCCCTGGGAGAGCTAGATTTCCTCAGCACTCCGACAGCTCCAGGAACTGTGTTCTCTCACGTCCTACATGTCATGCAAATCTGCCTCATTGCCCTAGGCTGAGCGGCACTGAGAAACCAAAACTGCTTCGCATTCCTTCCACAAAGTCATACATTAAGACCCCATCCTTACAGGAGAAATTCGGCTTGCGTTCCTGCTGTAAACAAAGCACAGTTCTTCCTCTTACACTGCAGGGTTTTAGAAGAAGCTAAGCCCGAGAGCCTAGCAAGAGCGTTCCTTGGGGGAGGCGGTTGGCTACACGCAGAACTCCGTGCCAAATAAACTTTATTCAAGGAAGGGACCAGTGTGTAGCTAGAGTGTCTACTTGGTAGAAATCACAAGGAGGTAGGCTGCGTGTTCGCTGGAAACAGGGCCTTATGGCACAAGCCTTGCTTTCCCATTTTGAATGCTCCATTCATGCGGCCTTGAAGCTACCTAAATCACAGTTTTAGGACGGGTCTCTAGTCACTGCAGGCAGGGCTCTGGGAAAGGAACGAGTCTTCTCTACATCAACAGGGTGCTTTCATAGCCTGGGTGGGAGCTCCTCCTGATACGCTCTAGAGCTAAAAGGAAACTTGACGTGAGTCCTTTCCTCAAGGTAAAGCCTTGAATAGCCCTGCCGAAGTGGAAGCTTGGAGCAGAGTCCTTGAGGCATTAGCTTTAGGTGTGCTTTCTTTAACGTTAGTAAGCATTTCAGGAAACGGAGGACCTCGCCTGGGCACCCTATTCCCTGCACGAACACCGAGCACCGGCAGGCTCCACTAGGCTGCTAAGAAACTTCCAGGCCCGGAATCCTTTCCCAGTCACTCAGTGTATGCTGAGTGTAGGGCAACACACTGCACTCTTCCCTGGGAGAGCTAGATTTCCTCAGCACTCCAACAGCTCCAGGAACTGTGTTCTCTCACGTCCTACATGTCATGCCAATCTGCCTCATTGCCCTAGGCTGAGCGGCACTGAGAAACCAAAACTGCTTTGCATTCCTTCTACAAAGTCATACCTTAGGACCCCATCCTTACAGGAGAAAGTCAGCTTGCCTTGCTGCTGTAACCAAAGCACAGTTCTTCCTCTTACACTGCAGGGTTTTAGAAGAAGCTAAGCCCGATAGCCTAGCAAGAGCGCTCCTTGGGGGAGGCGGTTGGCTACACGCAGTACTCCGTGCCAAATAAACTTTATTCAAGGAAGGGACCAGTGTGTAGCTAGAGTGTCTACTTACTTGGTAGAAATCACATGGAGGTAGGCTACGTGTTCGCTGGAAACGGGGGCCTTATGGCACAAGCCTTGCTTTCCCATTTTGAGTGCTCCATTCATGCTGCCTTGAAGCTACCTAAATCACAGTTTAGGACGGGTCTCTAGTCACTGCAGGCTGGGCTCTGGGAAAGGAACAAGTGTTCTCTACATCAACAGGGTGCTTTCATAGCCTGGGTGGGAGCTCCTCCTGATACGCTCTAGAGCTAAAAGGAAACTTGACGTGAGTCCTTTCCTCAAGGTAAAGCCTTGAATAGCCCTGCCGAAGTGGAAGCTTGGAGCAGAGTCCTTGAGGCATTAGCTTTAGGTCTGCTTTCTTCAACGTTAGTAAGCATTTCAGGAAACGGAGGACCTAGCCTGGGCACCCTACTCCCTGCACGAACACCGAGCACCGGCAGGCTCCACTAGGCTGCTAAGAAACTTCCAGGCCCGGAATCCTTTCCCAGTCACTCAGTGTATGCTGAGTGTAGGGCAACACACTGCACTCTTCCCTGGGAGAGCTAGATTTCCTCAGCACTCCAACAGCTCCAGGAACTGTGTTCTCTCACGTCCTACATGTCATGCCAATCTGCCTCATTGCCCTAGGCTGAGCGGCACTGAGAAACCAAAACTGCTTCGCATTCCTTCCACAAAGTCATACATTAAGACCCCATCCTTACAGGAGAAATTCGGCTTGCGTTCCTGCTGTAAACAAAGCACAGTTCTTCCTCTTACACTGCAGGGTTTTAGAAGAAGCTAAGCCCGAGAGCCTAGCAAGAGCGCTCCTTGGGGGAGGCGGTTGGCTACACGCAGAACTCCGTGCCAAATAAACTTTATTCAAGGAAGGGACCAGTGTGTAGCTAGAGTGTATACTTGGTAGAAATCACAAGGAGGTAGGCTGCGTGTTCGCTGGAAACAGGGCCTTATGGCACAAGCCTTGCTTTCCCATTTTGAATGCTCCATTCATGCGGCCTTGAAGCTACCTAAATCACAGTTTTAGGACGGGTCTCTAGTCACTGCAGGCAGGGCTCTGGGAAAGGATCGAGTCTTCTCTACATCAACAGGGTGCTTTCATAGCCTGGGTGGGAGCTCCTCCTGATACGCTCTAGAGCTAAAAGGAAACTTGACGTGAGTCCTTTCCTCAAGGTAAAGCCTTGAATAGCCCTGCCGAAGTGGAAGCTTGGAGCAGAGTCCTTGAGGCATTAGCTTTAGGTCTGCTTTCTTTAACGTTAGTAAGCATTTCAGGAAACGGAGGACCTCTCCTGGGCACCCTATTCCCTGCACGAACACCGAGCACCGGCAGGCTCCACTAGGCTGCTAAGAAACTTCCAGGCCCGGAATCCTTTCCCAGTCACTCAGTGTATGCTGAGTGTAGGGCAACACACTGCACTCTTCCCTGGGAGAGCTAGATTTCCTCAGCACTCCAACAGCTCCAGGAACTGTGTTCTCTCACGTCCTACATGTCATGCAAATCTGCCTCATTGCCCTAGGCTGAGCGGCACTGAGAAACCAAAACTGCTTTGCATTCCTTCTACAAAGTCATACCTTAGGACCCCATCCTTACAGGAGAAAGTCAGCTTGCCTTGCTGCTGTAACCAAAGCACAGTTCTTCCTCTTACACTGCAGGGTTTTAGAAGAAGCTAAGCCCGATAGCCTAGCAAGAGCGCTCCTTGGGGGAGGCGTTTGGCTACACGCAGAACTCCGTGCCAAATAAACTTTATTCAAGGAAGGGACCAGTGTGTAGCTAGAGTGTCTACTTACTTGGTAGAAATCACATGGAGGTAGGCTACGTGTTCGCTGGAAACGGGGGCCTTATGGCACAAGCCTTGCTTTCCCATTTTGAGTGCTCCATTCATGCTGCCTTGAAGCTACCTAAATCACAGTTTAGGACGGGTCTCTAGTCACTGCAGGCAGGGCTCTGGGAAAGGAACAAGTGTTCTCTACATCAACAGGGTGCTTTCATAGCCTGGGTGGGAGCTCCTCCTGATACGCTCTAGAGCTAAAAGGAAACTTGACGTGAGTCCTTTCCTCAAGGTAAAGCCTTGAATAGCCCTGCCGAAGTGGAAGCTTGGAGCAGAGTCCTTGAGGCATTAGCTTTAGGTCTGCTTTCTTTAACGTTAGTAAGCATTTCAGGAAACGGAGGACCTCGCCTGGGCACCCTACTCCCTGCACGAACACCGAGCACCGGCAGGCTCCACTAGGCTGCTAAGAAACTTCCAGGCCCGGAATCCTTTCCCAGTCACTCAGTGTATGCTGAGTGTAGGGCAACACACTGCACTCTTCCCTGGGAGAGCTAGATTTCCTCAGCACTCCAACAGCTCCAGGAACTGTGTTCTCTCACGTCCTACATGTCATGCAAATCTGCCTCATTGCCCTAGGCTGAGCGGCACTGAGAAACCAAAACTGCTTCGCATTCCTTCCACAAAGTCATACATTAAGACCCCATCCTTACAGGAGAAATTCGGCTTGCCTTGCTGCTGTAACCAAAGCACAGTTCTTCCTCTTACACTGCAGGGTTTTAGAAGAAGCTAAGCCCGATAGCCTAGCAAGAGCGCTCCTTGGGGGAGGCGGTTGGCTACACGCAGAACTCCGTGCCAAATAAACTTTATTCAAGGAAGGGACCAGTGTGTAGCTAGAGTGTATACTTGGTAGAAATCACAAGGAGGTAGGCTGCGTGTTCGCTGGAAACAGGGCCTTATGGCACAAGCCTTGCTTTCCCATTTTGAATGCTCCATTCATGCGGCCTTGAAGCTACCTAAATCACAGTTTTAGGACGGGTCTCTAGTCACTGCAGGCAGGGCTCTGGGAAAGGAACGAGTCTTCTCTACATCAACAGGGTGCTTTCATAGCCTGGGTGGGAGCTCCTCCTGATACGCTCTAGAGCTAAAAGGAAACTTGACGTGAGTCCTTTCCTCAAGGTAAAGCCTTGAATAGCCCTGCCGAAGTGGAAGCTTGGAGCAGAGTCCTTGAGGCATTAGCTTTAGGTGTGCTTTCTTTAACGTTAGTAAGCATTTCAGGAAACGGAGGACCTCGCCTGGGCACCCTATTCCCTGCACGAACACCGAGCACCGGCAGGCTCCACTAGGCTGCTAAGAAACTTCCAGGCCCGGAATCCTTTCCCAGTCACTCAGTGTATGCTGAGTGTAGGGCAACACACTGCACTCTTCCCTGGGAGAGCTAGATTTCCTCAGCACTCCAACAGCTCCAGGAACTGTGTTCTCTCACGTCCTACATGTCATGCAAATCTGCCTCATTGCCCTAGGCTGAGCGGCACTGAGAAACCAAAACTGCTTTGCATTCCTTCTACAAAGTCATACCTTAGGACCCCATCCTTACAGGAGAAAGTCAGCTTGCCTTGCTGCTGTAACCAAAGCACAGTTCTTCCTCTAACACTGCAGGGTTTTAGAAGAAGCTAAGCCCGATAGCCTAGCAAGAGCGCTCCTTGGGGGAGGCGTTTGGCTACACGCAGAACTCCGTGCCAAATAAACTTTATTCAAGGAAGGGACCAGTGTGTAGCTAGAGTGTCTACTTACTTGGTAGAAATCACATGGAGGTAGGCTACGTGTTCGCTGGAAACGGGGGCCTTATGGCACAAGCCTTGCTTTCCCATTTTGAGTGCTCCATTCATGCTGCCTTGAAGCTACCTAAATCACAGTTTAGGACGGGTCTCTAGTCACTGCAGGCAGGGCTCTGGGAAAGGAACAAGTGTTCTCTACATCAACAGGGTGCTTTCATAGCCTGGGTGGGAGCTCCTCCTGATACGCTCTAGAGCTAAAAGGAAACTTGACGTGAGTCCTTTCCTCAAGGTAAAGCCTTGAATAGCCCTGCCGAAGTGGAAGCTTGGAGCAGAGTCCTTGAGGCATTAGCTTTAGGTCTGCTTTCTTTAACGTTAGTAAGCATTTCAGGAAACGGAGGACCTCGCCTGGGCACCCTACTCCCTGCACGAACACCGAGCACCGGCAGGCTCCACTAGGCTGCTAAGAAACTTCCAGGCCCGGAATCCTTTCCCAGTCACTCAGTGTATGCTGAGTGTAGGGCAACACACTGCACTCTTCCCTGGGAGAGCTAGATTTCCTCAGCACTCCGACAGCTCCAGGAACTGTGTTCTCTCACGTCCTACATGTCATGCAAATCTGCCTCATTGCCCTAGGCTGAGCGGCACTGAGAAACCAAAACTGCTTCGCATTCCTTCCACAAAGTCATACATTAAGACCCCATCCTTACAGGAGAAATTCGGCTTGCGTTCCTGCTGTAAACAAAGCACAGTTCTTCCTCTTACACTGCAGGGTTTTAGAAGAAGCTAAGCCCGATAGCCTAGCAAGAGCGCTCCTTGGGGGAGGCCGTTGGCTACACGCAGAACTCCGTGCCAAATAAACTTTATTCAAGGAAGGGACCAGTGTGTAGCTAGAGTGTATACTTGGTAGAAATCACAAGGAGGTAGGCTGCGTGTTCGCTGGAAACAGGGCCTTATGGCACAAGCCTTGCTTTCCCATTTTGAATGCTCCATTCATGCGGCCTTGAAGCTACCTAAATCACAGTTTTAGGACGGGTCTCTAGTCACTGCAGGCAGGGCTCTGGGAAAGGAACGAGTCTTCTCTACATCAACAGGGTGCTTTCATAGCCTGGGTGGGAGCTCCTCCTGATACGCTCTAGAGCTAAAAGGAAACTTGACGTGAGTCCTTTCCTCAAGGTAAAGCCTTGAATAGCCCTGCCGAAGTGGAAGCTTGGAGCAGAGTCCTTGAGGCATTAGCTTTAGGTCTGCTTTCTTTAACGTTAGTAAGCATTTCAGGAAACGGAGGACCTCGCCTGGGCACCCTATTCCCTGCACGAACACCGAGCACCGGCAGGCTCCACTAGGCTGCTAAGAAACTTCCAGGCCCGGAATCCTTTCCCAGTCACTCAGTGTATGCTGAGTGTAGGGCAACACACTGCACTCTTCCCTGGGAGAGCTAGATTTCCTCAGCACTCCAACAGCTCCAGGAACTGTGTTCTCTCACGTCCTACATGTCATGCAAATCTGCCTCATTGCCCTAGGCTGAGCGGCACTGAGAAACCAAAACTGCTTTGCATTCCTTCTACAAAGTCATACCTTAGGACCCCATCCTTACAGGAGAAAGTCAGCTTGCCTTGCTGCTGTAACCAAAGCACAGTTCTTCCTCTTACACTGCAGGGTTTTAGAAGAAGCTAAGCCCGATAGCCTAGCAAGAGCGCTCCTTGGGGGAGGCGTTTGGCTACACGCAGAACTCCGTGCCAAATAAACTTTATTCAAGGAAGGGACCAGTGTGTAGCTAGAGTGTCTACTTACTTGGTAGAAATCACATGGAGGTAGGCTACGTGTTCGCTGGAAACGGGGGCCTTATGGCACAAGCCTTGCTTTCCCATTTTGAGTGCTCCATTCATGCTGCCTTGAAGCTACCTAAATCACAGTTTAGGACGGGTCTCTAGTCACTGCAGGCAGGGCTCTGGGAAAGGAACAAGTGTTCTCTACATCAACAGGGTGCTTTCATAGCCTGGGTGGGAGCTCCTCCTGATACGCTCTAGAGCTAAAAGGAAACTTGACGTGAGTCCTTTCCTCAAGGTAAAGCCTTGAATAGCCCTGCCGAAGTGGAAGCTTGGAGCAGAGTCCTTGAGGCATTAGCTTTAGGTCTGCTTTCTTTAACGTTAGTAAGCATTTCAGGAAACGGAGGACCTCGCCTGGGCACCCTACTCCCTGCACGAACACCGAGCACCGGCAGGCTCCACTAGGCTGCTAAGAAACTTCCAGGCCCGGAATCCTTTCCCAGTCACTCAGTGTATGCTGAGTGTAGGGCAACACACTGCACTCTTCCCTGGGAGAGCTAGATTTCCTCAGCACTCCAACAGCTCCAGGAACTGTGTTCTCTCACGTCCTACATGTCATGCAAATCTGCCTCATTGCCCTAGGCTGAGCGGCACTGAGAAACCAAAACTGCTTCGCATTCCTTCCACAAAGTCATACATTAAGACCCCATCCTTACAGGAGAAATTCGGCTTGCCTTGCTGCTGTAACCAAAGCACAGTTCTTCCTCTTACACTGCAGGGTTTTAGAAGAAGCTAAGCCCGATAGCCTAGCAAGAGCGCTCCTTGGGGGAGGCGGTTGGCTACACGCAGAACTCCGTGCCAAATAAACTTTATTCAAGGAAGGGACCAGTGTGTAGCTAGAGTGTATACTTGGTAGAAATCACAAGGAGGTAGGCTGCGTGTTCGCTGGAAACAGGGCCTTATGGCACAAGCCTTGCTTTCCCATTTTGAATGCTCCATTCATGCGGCCTTGAAGCTACCTAAATCACAGTTTTAGGACGGGTCTCTAGTCACTGCAGGCAGGGCTCTGGGAAAGGAACGAGTCTTCTCTACATCAACAGGGTGCTTTCATAGCCTGGGTGGGAGCTCCTCCTGATACGCTCTAGAGCTAAAAGGAAACTTGACGTGAGTCCTTTCCTCAAGGTAAAGCCTTGAATAGCCCTGCCGAAGTGGAAGCTTGGAGCAGAGTCCTTGAGGCATTAGCTTTAGGTCTGCTTTCTTTAACGTTAGTAAGCATTTCAGGAAACGGAGGACCTCGCCTGGGCACCCTATTCCCTGCACGAACACCGAGCACCGGCAGGCTCCACTAGGCTGCTAAGAAACTTCCAGGCCCGGAATCCTTTCCCAGTCACTCAGTGTATGCTGAGTGTAGGGCAACACACTGCACTCTTCCCTGGGAGAGCTAGATTTCCTCAGCACTCCAACAGCTCCAGGAACTGTGTTCTCTCACGTCCTACATGTCATGCAAATCTGCCTCATTGCCCTAGGCTGAGCGGCACTGAGAAACCAAAACTGCTTTGCATTCCTTCTACAAAGTCATACCTTAGGACCCCATCCTTACAGGAGAAAGTCAGCTTGCCTTGCTGCTGTAACCAAAGCACAGTTCTTCCTCTTACACTGCAGGGTTTTAGAAGAAGCTAAGCCCGATAGCCTAGCAAGAGCGCTCCTTGGGGGAGGCGTTTGGCTACACGCAGAACTCCGTGCCAAATAAACTTTATTCAAGGAAGGGACCAATGTGTAGCTAGAGTGTCTACTTACTTGGTAGAAATCACATGGAGGTAGGCTACGTGTTCGCTGGAAACGGGGGCCTTATGGCACAAGCCTTGCTTTCCCATTTTGAGTGCTCCATTCATGCTGCCTTGAAGCTACCTAAATCACAGTTTAGGACGGGTCTCTAGTCACTGCAGGCAGGGCTCTGGGAAAAGAACAAGTGTTCTCTACATCAACAGGGTGCTTTCATAGCCTGGGTGGGAGCTCCTCCTGATACGCTCTAGAGCTAAAAGGAAACTTGACGTGAGTCCTTTCCTCAAGGTAAAGCCTTGAATAGCCCTGCCGAAGTGGAAGCTTGGAGCAGAGTCCTTGAGGCATTAGCTTTAGGTCTGCTTTCTTTAACGTTAGTAAGCATTTCAGGAAACGGAGGACCTCGCCTGGGCACCCTACTCCCTGCACGAACACCGAGCACCGGCAGGCTCCACTAGGCTGCTAAGAAACTTCCAGGCCCGGAATCCTTTCCCAGTCACTCAGTGTATGCTGAGTGTAGGGCAACACACTGCACTCTTCCCTGGGAGAGCTAGATTTCCTCAGCACTCCGACAGCTCCAGGAACTGTGTTCTCTCACGTCCTACATGTCATGCAAATCTGCCTCATTGCCCTAGGCTGAGCGGCACTGAGAAACCAAAACTGCTTCGCATTCCTTCCACAAAGTCATACATTAAGACCCCATCCTTACAGGAGAAATTCGGCTTGCGTTCCTGCAGTAAACAAAGCACAGTTCTTCCTCTTACACTGCAGGGTTTTAGAAGAAGCTAAGCCCGATAGCCTAGCAAGAGCGCTCCTTGGGGGAGGCGGTTGGCTACACGCAGAACTCCGTGCCAAATAAACTTTATTCAAGGAAGGGACCAGTGTGTAGCTAGAGTGTATACTTGGTAGAAATCACAAGGAGGTAGGCTGCGTGTTCGCTGGAAACAGGGCCTTATGGCACAAGCCTTGCTTTCCCATTTTGAATGCTCCATTCATGCGGCCTTGAAGCTACCTAAATCACAGTTTTAGGACGGGTCTCTAGTCACTGCAGGCAGGGCTCTGGGAAAGGAACGAGTCTTCTCTACATCAACAGGGTGCTTTCATAGCCTGGGTGGGAGCTCCTCCTGATACGCTCTAGAGCTAAAAGGAAACTTGACGTGAGTCCTTTCCTCAAGGTAAAGCCTTGAATAGCCCTGCCGAAGTGGAAGCTTGGAGCAGAGTCCTTGAGGCATTAGCTTTAGGTCTGCTTTCTTTAACGTTAGTAAGCATTTCAGGAAACGGAGGACCTCGCCTGGGCACCCTATTCCCTGCACGAACACCGAGCACCGGCAGGCTCCACTAGGCTGCTAAGAAACTTCCAGGCCCGGAATCCTTTCCCAGTCACTCAGTGTATGCTGAGTGTAGGGCAACACACTGCACTCTTCCCTGGGAGAGCTAGATTTCCTCAGCACTCCAACAGCTCCAGGAACTGTGTTCTCTCACGTCCTACATGTCATGCAAATCTGCCTCATTGCCCTAGGCTGAGCGGCACTGAGAAACCAAAACTGCTTTGCATTCCTTCTACAAAGTCATACCTTAGGACCCCATCCTTACAGGAGAAAGTCAGCTTGCCTTGCTGCTGTAACCAAAGCACAGTTCTTCCTCTTACACTGCAGGGTTTTAGAAGAAGCTAAGCCCGATAGCCTAGCAAGAGCGCTCCTTGGGGGAGGCGTTTGGCTACACGCAGAACTCCGTGCCAAATAAACTTTATTCAAGGAAGGGACCAATGTGTAGCTAGAGTGTCTACTTACTTGGTAGAAATCACATGGAGGTAGGCTACGTGTTCGCTGGAAACGGGGGCCTTATGGCACAAGCCTTGCTTTCCCATTTTGAGTGCTCCATTCATGCTGCCTTGAAGCTACCTAAATCACAGTTTAGGACGGGTCTCTAGTCACTGCAGGCAGGGCTCTGGGAAAAGAACAAGTGTTCTCTACATCAACAGGGTGCTTTCATAGCCTGGGTGGGAGCTCCTCCTGATACGCTCTAGAGCTAAAAGGAAACTTGACGTGAGTCCTTTCCTCAAGGTAAAGCCTTGAATAGCCCTGCCGAAGTGGAAGCTTGGAGCAGAGTCCTTGAGGCATTAGCTTTAGGTCTGCTTTCTTTAACGTTAGTAAGCATTTCAGGAAACGGAGGACCTCGCCTGGGCACCCTACTCCCTGCACGAACACCGAGCACCGGCAGGCTCCACTAGGCTGCTAAGAAACTTCCAGGCCCGGAATCCTTTCCCAGTCACTCAGTGTATGCTGAGTGTAGGGCAACACACTGCACTCTTCCCTGGGAGAGCTAGATTTCCTCAGCACTCCGACAGCTCCAGGAACTGTGTTCTCTCACGTCCTACATGTCATGCAAATCTGCCTCATTGCCCTAGGCTGAGCGGCACTGAGAAACCAAAACTGCTTCGCATTCCTTCCACAAAGTCATACATTAAGACCCCATCCTTACAGGAGAAATTCGGCTTGCCTTGCTGCTGTAAACAAAGCACAGTTCTTCCTCTTACACTGCAGGGTTTTAGAAGAAGCTAAGCCCGATAGCCTAGCAAGAGCGCTCCTTGGGGGAGGCGGTTGGCTACACGCAGAACTCCGTGCCAAATAAACTTTATTCAAGGAAGGGACCAGTGTGTAGCTAGAGTGTATACTTGGTAGAAATCACAAGGAGGTAGGCTGCGTGTTCGCTGGAAACAGGGCCTTATGGCACAAGCCTTGCTTTCCCATTTTGAATGCTCCATTCATGCGGCCTTGAAGCTACCTAAATCACAGTTTTAGGACGGGTCTCTAGTCACTGCAGGCAGGGCTCTGGGAAAGGAACGAGTCTTCTCTACATCAACAGGGTGCTTTCATAGCCTGGGTGGGAGCTCCTCCTGATACGCTCTAGAGCTAAAAGGAAACTTGACGTGAGTCCTTTCCTCAAGGTAAAGCCTTGAATAGCCCTGCCGAAGTGGAAGCTTGGAGCAGAGTCCTTGAGGCATTAGCTTTAGGTCTGCTTTCTTTAACGTTAGTAAGCATTTCAGGAAACGGAGGACCTCGCCTGGGCACCCTATTCCCTGCACGAACACCGAGCACCGGCAGGCTCCACTAGGCTGCTAAGAAACTTCCAGGCCCGGAATCCTTTCCCAGTCACTCAGTGTATGCTGAGTGTAGGGCAACACACTGCACTCTTCCCTGGGAGAGCTAGATTTCCTCAGCACTCCAACAGCTCCAGGAACTGTGTTCTCTCACGTCCTACATGTCATGCAAATCTGCCTCATTGCCCTAGGCTGAGCGGCACTGAGAAACCAAAACTGCTTTGCATTCCTTCTACAAAGTCATACCTTAGGACCCCATCCTTACAGGAGAAAGTCAGCTTGCCTTGCTGCTGTAACCAAAGCACAGTTCTTCCTCTTACACTGCAGGGTTTTAGAAGAAGCTAAGCCCGATAGCCTAGCAAGAGCGCTCCTTGGGGGAGGCGTTTGGCTACACGCAGAACTCCGTGCCAAATAAACTTTATTCAAGGAAGGGACCAATGTGTAGCTAGAGTGTCTACTTACTTGGTAGAAATCACATGGAGGTAGGCTACGTGTTCGCTGGAAACGGGGGCCTTATGGCACAAGCCTTGCTTTCCCATTTTGAGTGCTCCATTCATGCTGCCTTGAAGCTACCTAAATCACAGTTTAGGACGGGTCTCTAGTCACTGCAGGCAGGGCTCTGGGAAAAGAACAAGTGTTCTCTACATCAACAGGGTGCTTTCATAGCCTGGGTGGGAGCTCCTCCTGATACGCTCTAGAGCTAAAAGGAAACTTGACGTGAGTCCTTTCCTCAAGGTAAAGCCTTGAATAGCCCTGCCGAAGTGGAAGCTTGGAGCAGAGTCCTTGAGGCATTAGCTTTAGGTCTGCTTTCTTTAACGTTAGTAAGCATTTCAGGAAACGGAGGACCTCGCCTGGGCACCCTACTCCCTGCACGAACACCGAGCACCGGCAGGCTCCACTAGGCTGCTAAGAAACTTCCAGGCCCGGAATCCTTTCCCAGTCACTCAGTGTATGCTGAGTGTAGGGCAACACACTGCACTCTTCCCTGGGAGAGCTAGATTTCCTCAGCACTCCGACAGCTCCAGGAACTGTGTTCTCTCACGTCCTACATGTCATGCAAATCTGCCTCATTGCCCTAGGCTGAGCGGCACTGAGAAACCAAAACTGCTTCGCATTCCTTCCACAAAGTCATACATTAAGACCCCATCCTTACAGGAGAAATTCGGCTTGCGTTCCTGCAGTAAACAAAGCACAGTTCTTCCTCTTACACTGCAGGGTTTTAGAAGAAGCTAAGCCCGATAGCCTAGCAAGAGCGCTCCTTGGGGGAGGCGGTTGGCTACACGCAGAACTCCGTGCCAAATAAACTTTATTCAAGGAAGGGACCAGTGTGTAGCTAGAGTGTATACTTGGTAGAAATCACAAGGAGGTAGGCTGCGTGTTCGCTGGAAACAGGGCCTTATGGCACAAGCCTTGCTTTCCCATTTTGAATGCTCCATTCATGCGGCCTTGAAGCTACCTAAATCACAGTTTTAGGACGGGTCTCTAGTCACTGCAGGCAGGGCTCTGGGAAAGGAACGAGTCTTCTCTACATCAACAGGGTGCTTTCATAGCCTGGGTGGGAGCTCCTCCTGATACGCTCTAGAGCTAAAAGGAAACTTGACGTGAGTCCTTTCCTCAAGGTAAAGCCTTGAATAGCCCTGCCGAAGTGGAAGCTTGGAGCAGAGTCCTTGAGGCATTAGCTTTAGGTCTGCTTTCTTTAACGTTAGTAAGCATTTCAGGAAACGGAGGACCTCGCCTGGGCACCCTATTCCCTGCACGAACACCGAGCACCGGCAGGCTCTACTAGGCTGCTAAGAAACTTCCAGGCCCGGAATCCTTTCCCAGTCACTCAGTGTATGCTGAGTGTAGGGCAACACACTGCACTCTTCCCTGGGAGAGCTAGATTTCCTCAGCACTCCAACAGCTCCAGGAACTGTGTTCTCTCACGTCCTACATGTCATGCCAATCTGCCTCATTGCCCTAGGCTGAGCGGCACTGAGAAACCAAAACTGCTTTGCATTCCTTCTACAAAGTTATACCTTAGGACCCCATCCTTACAGGAGAAAGTCAGCTTGCCTTGCTGCTGTAACCAAAGCACAGTTCTTCCTCTTACACTGCAGGGTTTTAGAAGAAGCTAAGCCCGATAGCCTAGCAAGAGCGCTCCTTGGGGGAGGCGTTTGGCTACACGCAGAACTCCGTGCCAAATAAACTTTATTCAAGGAAGGGACCAGTGTGTAGCTAGAGTGTCTACTTACTTGGTAGAAATCACATGGAGGTAGGCTACGTGTTCGCTGGAAACGGGGGCCTTATGGCACAAGCCTTGCTTTCCCATTTTGAGTGCTCCATTCATGCTGCCTTGAAGCTACCTAAATCACAGTTTAGGACGGGTCTCTAGTCACTGCAGGCAGGGCTCTGGGAAAGGAACAAGTGTTCTCTACATCAACAGGGTGCTTTCATAGCCTGGGTGGGAGCTCCTCCTGATACGCTCTAGAGCTAAAAGGAAACTTGACGTGAGTCCTTTCCTCAAGGTAAAGCCTTGAATAGCCCTGCCGAAGTGGAAGCTTGGAGCAGAGTCCTTGAGGCATTAGCTTTAGGTCTGCTTTCTTTAACGTTAGTAAGCATTTCAGGAAACGGAGGACCTCGCCTGGGCACCCTACTCCCTGCACGAACACCGAGCACCGGCAGGCTCCACTAGGCTGCTAAGAAACTTCCAGGCCCGGAATCCTTTCCCAGTCACTCAGTGTATGCTGAGTGTAGGGCAACACACTGCACTCTTCCCTGGGAGAGCTAGATTTCCTCAGCACTCCAACAGCTCCAGGAACTGTGTTCTCTCACGTCCTACATGTCATGCAAATCTGCCTCATTGCCCTAGGCTGAGCGGCACTGAGAAACCAAAACTGCTTCGCATTCCTTCCACAAAGTCATACATTAAGACCCCATCCTTACAGGAGAAATTCGGCTTGCGTTCCTGCTGTAAACAAAGCACAGTTCTTCCTCTTACACTGCAGGGTTTTAGAAGAAGCTAAGCCCGATAGCCTAGCAAGAGCGCTCCTTGGGGGAGGCGGTTGGCTACACGCAGAACTCCGTGCCAAATAAACTTTATTCAAGGAAGGGACCAGTGTGTAGCTAGAGTGTATACTTGGTAGAAATCACAAGGAGGTAGGCTGCGTGTTCGCTGGAAACAGGGCCTTATGGCACAAGCCTTGCTTTCCCATTTTGAATGCTCCATTCATGCTGCCTTGAAGCTACCTAAATCACAGTTTTAGGACGGGTCTCTAGTCACTGCAGGCAGGGCTCTGGGAAAGGAACGAGTCTTCTCTACATCAACAGGGTGCTTTCATAGCCTGGGTGGGAGCTCCTCCTGATACGCTCTAGAGCTAAAAGGAAACTTGACGTGAGTCCTTTCCTCAAGGTAAAGCCTTGAATAGCCCTGCCGAAGTGGAAGCTTGGAGCAGAGTCCTTGAGGCATTAGCTTTAGGTCTGCTTTCTTTAACGTTAGTAAGCATTTCAGGAAACGGAGGACCTCTCCTGGGCACCCTATTCCCTGCACGAACACCGAGCACCGGCAGGCTCCACTAGGCTGCTAAGAAACTTCCAGGCCCGGAATCCTTTCCCAGTCACTCAGTGTATGCTGAGTGTAGGGCAACACACTGCACTCTTCCCTGGGAGAGCTAGATTTCCTCAGCACTCCAACAGCTCCAGGAACTGTGTTCTCTCACGTCCTACATGTCATGCCAATCTGCCTCATTGCCCTAGGCTGAGCGGCACTGAGAAACCAAAACTGCTTCGCATTGCTTCCACAAAGTCATACATTAAGACCCCATCCTTACAGGAGAAATTCGGCTTGCGTTCCTGCTGTAAACAAAGCACAGTTCTTCCTCTTACACTGCAGGGTTTTAGAAGAAGCTAAGCCCGATAGCCTAGCAAGAGCGCTCCTTGGGGGAGGCGTTTGGCTACACGCAGAACTCCGTGCCAAATAAACTTTATTCAAGGAAGGGACCA